>NW_015393867.1:5105-6780 GCF_001527695.2 Protobothrops mucrosquamatus | reverse complement strand
GAGGGGAAAGCTCCATTTTCTTACGGATCTTCCTGCCTTCCTCATGAATCAAACTGATTGGTCCACAATAAGCTGATTGCTGATGTCCTGGCCTCTTCCCTCTTGCAGAACTCAAGTGGGCTCGAGTCTAAAATGAAAATATGACAGTCCCACCGAGAAGCATCAGGAATGTGAACTTTTGTGTGTGTGTGGGTGCAGAGAATTGAGCAAATTGAGCCCAACATTTCTGTTGCTAAGTGAGACATTTGTTTTTACGACCTTTCTTGCCCCAGTTGTTAAGCGAATCACTGCAGTTGATAAGTTAGTAACTGTTCTGTCCCAGCCTACGTGAGTTCTTGTTATGCTCACAAGGAGAAACCCCTCTTTCAACAAGCAGGCAGGAACTGCAAGAAAAAACCAACCCCTTTTATTCTCACAGACCTGAGTCAATGTCCAAGGCAAACAAACACAGTTCACAGAAACTCGATCCTCAACACGAATGGTTGCCTTCGGCAACCAGCACCTCCCACACCTTCCCTTTTATAATTCAGCCAAGGTGAAGCTTCCTAATGCTTTCTCCTTTGCCTTTGGAGCCGCCCCATTGCACTGCTCTGTCCTACTCACTTCTCTTGCCTGCGCTTTCGTGCATCCTGGATATTTCCCAACTGTTCTTCATCACTGTCCGACTCAGGCTCCTAGCACAGTATGTCTCAGCCTGCGCGCGAGTAGAGGGGCTAGGCTCCTTGTCTGACTGTAAGTCTTGGAGCTCCTAAGAGCCTTCTTCTGACTCTAATGTCACTGCAGGTCCCTCCTCTTCATCTGATTCCTCAGACTCACTTGCCGGATCCACTGGCTGGCGAGGAATCACAACAGTAACCCAGTGCTTAAGTGAATCTGGCTTCCCCCATTGACTTTGCTTGTCAAAAAGTTGCAAAAGAAGGTCATGTGACCTTGGGACAAAGCAACCATCCTAAATATGAAACAGTTGCCAAGTGTCTGAATTTTGATTACATGATCACGGGAAGGTCGTAACTGAAAAATGGTCCTAAGTCACATTTTCAATGCCGCTGTAACTTTGAACAGTCACTAAACAAACTGTTGTAAGTCTAAGACTATCTGTAGAGAGTTTAGGGAGAAAATGTAGGAGGCCAGCACACACTTTATTTTTATACAAGGCTGCAGATCTGTACATTGGGGAAACAAAACAACCACTTTACAAACGCATGGCACAACAGAGGAGAACAAACCCATCAGGACAAGATTCAGCAGTCCATCTGTATTTAAAAGACGAAAGCCACTCTTTCGAAGATGGCAAAGTCCACATTTTGGACAGAGAGGAACGCTGGTTTGAAAGAGGGGTCAACAAAGCCTTCTGTGTCAAAATTGAATAGAGGGGAAGGGATACAACATCAACAGAGGGGGAGGGATACAACATCATCTATCTCCAGTCTACAACACAGTCCTTTCAGGCAATTCCAAGAAGGCTCCACGCCCATTTGCACCTCTCAGGTGACTCTGAGCACACAGGTGAACCCCCAAGTGGCCTGAATGACTCTCTAAAAGAATGCAAATGACCAGCGGTCTGCAAGGAGTGTAAGTCCTTCCATTCCCCCACCACCCGGTCAGAGCTGAAGCAGCTTCTTGGATGAGAAGCGAAACGTCTTCAAAGAAAAACAGGAAAGTCCAGTTGCCACCT
>NW_015393867.1:0-1897 GCF_001527695.2 Protobothrops mucrosquamatus | reverse complement strand
GGACACAGTTTCTGCTATATTTGAGTGCAAAGAAGAGAAGGACTTAAATTTTGAGGCTTTAAAGGCATGTGTCAAGTCTGCTAACATTGGATGTTCTTGCTCGACATATGTGAAGAAGCAAACATATCTTATTTAGCCTACATATCACTTCAAGGGTTAAAGCAGACATTGCTAGCCATATGAGTGGGGAGGAATGCCTGTGAATAATAACATTATCTTAGCATAGCACAGCCAAGGTCAAAGCAACAGCAGAGCGTAATAACAGAGAATAGATGGAGGATCGATTCACACTTCAAATTAATTGGAGCATATGATTGATGACTGTGAAAGGAGGGAGGGAGTTGTGCTCTGTCACGAGAGCTAGGGTGGGGGGTGTTTCAGTTCTTGGCTTTCCTCTGTTCGTGCCGAATCATGTAATCTATTAAAGGATTCTTTAAGGTAATTAAGCCTCAAAGTTCTTTGAAAAGTTATTTCTTTCGGAACCATGACATTAAGCCAAGAACTAAAAACTTTTAAAACCATTTAGGGGTCCCTTACCCCAGTCACTATCCCTAAAATAACGGGGATAGTTTGACAAAGATAAGGGGAAGATCTCACCATGGAAGGAGAGGAAAGGCCTGAGGCCCGCACCCCTCTAGCCGCAACCTCCCCAGGAGGGGGAGCAACAGCAGCAGCAGCTTTCCCACTGAAGGGAGCGACAGCTAATCAGCAGGAGGAAAAGAAATCCTTGCAAACTCTCCAACTGGGAGCGAGGCCAAAGCTGTCTGGAGAACTAATCTGGTCGTCAGGCTGGGAAAAGCCGAGCGAAGGCTCTGCAGATTTTCACACAGCCCTGCCAGCAGTGGAGACCCCGTGGAGAACTACCCGGCCGTCTGTCACCGAAGACTTAGGTGAGTGGAGATGCCCACCTGCAGTTCGTAGTAGTTCATTAGACTACCTAGCAGAGAGATTTGAAGAGTTGGAAGTGCAGAGCAAAGAACAGCTTCCATTGAGAGAGGCCCCCAGCCCCACCCTTGCAGAGCAAATAGTTTTTCAGCCCCTGGGGTCCCCTGCCAAGGCCTCCAGCCCCACAGAGAGAGAGACCCCCAGTCCGGGTCCCTTACAGCAAGATGAAATCAAGCAACCCCCACAGAAGAGTGGTCACCTATCTCTGAGCCTAAATCAACTAATAGAGGCTTTGCAGCAGTTTGAGGGGAAGCAGAGGCCAGAAGAGCTACAACCGGTGAGCTTAATGATTAGAGATGCCCAGCAACAACCCCCACTTGCCCAGCAGCCATTGAGAGTCCTACAGCAGCAGGAGGCATCACCAGCCCCCGCTGGACAACAGCAGAGAATCCAGCAGAGAATCCGCTGGATCGGCAGGCAGGAGGGGCCCAACAGCAACTGGGGGCACCACGTCAACTGCAGAGAATCCAACAACCGTTGGGTCAGCAGGCAGGGCTGGGCCAACAGGAACTGAGGGCACCACGTCAACTGCAAAGAGTCCAGCAACCGTTGGATTGGCAGGCAGGATGGGGCCAACAACAACTGGGGGCACCATGTCAACTGCAGAGAATCCAGCAACTGCTGGATCGGCAGGCAAGATGGGTCCAACAGCAACTGGGAGCGCCACGTCAACCGCAGAGAATCCAACAACCGTTAGATTGGCAGGCAGGATGGGGCCAACAACAACTGGGGGCACCACATCAACAATATAGAGCCCAACAACTACTAGATCAGCAACAACTAGTGGTATCACGTCAACAGCAGAGAGCCCAGCAACCATGGGACCAACAACCGGGGTGGGGCCAGCCACAACAACCCCAGTGGTTCCAGCAACAGCCTGTGGTTGTACCACCTTTCAAAGCAACCTTCGATGGAGATCCAGAAAAGCTGATTTTCTTCCTCAACCAAGGGC
>NW_015393866.1:10884-13218 GCF_001527695.2 Protobothrops mucrosquamatus | reverse complement strand
CTATAAATGCATGGAGTGTGGAAAGTGCTTCACTGTTAGTACTTCTCTCACTTCCCATTACTGGATCCATACAGGGGAGAAGCCATATAAGTGCACAAAGTGTGGAAAAAGCTTCAGTGAAAATTCGTCTCTTACTGTTCATAAAAGGATCCACACAGGAGAGAAGCCCTATAAATGCATTGAATGTGGAAAGAGCTTCCCTTCGAGCAGTGACCTTAGTTTCCATAAAAAGATCCACACAGGGGAAAAGCCACATAAATGCATGGAGTGTGGAAAGAGCTTTACTAAGAACTGCCAACTTATTTACCATAGTAGGATACATACCGGGGAGAAGCCCTATAAATGCATGGAATGTGGAAAGAACTTTATTCAGAGCAGCAGTCTTACTACCCATAAAAGGATCCACACAGGAGTAAAGCCTTATAAATGCATGTAATGTGGAAAGAGTCTACAAACAGTTCTCTTTACACGCATAAAAGGATCCACATAAGGGAGAAGCCTTATAAATGCTTGGCGTGTGGAAAATGTTTTATTTTGAACATCTTAACTACCATAAAATGACCCATACAGTGTAGAAGCTCTATAAGTGTGAAATAAGAAAAAATCTTCAAGGGGACCAATGGTCAAATATTCCATATAATTCTGTTTCACTGTTACGCTTAGTTGTTGAAATATATGCATTTTCTAATTAAATTTACTGAATTAGGAAAGGGTTTTTTTGAATCTGACCAACACAAGGTGAAGCCCATGCGGTGTTTTCATTATGAACAGTGGATTTTTGTAGCTACTGTCATTTGAAGGTCACCGATCCCATTTTAGATAAATAAGAGAACATCTTGTTTCTTCACGTTTATCCTATTTTCGACTGGATCATAATAAAGCCTAAATCCCCAATGAAAGTTAATTTTGGAGAGTAAGCATAGGGCTTAGTTAACAAAATGTCATTTCAGGCATACTATGGGGAAGGCATAAATCAGAAAATACTTGCAGAACCTATAGCTAAATATAAAGGACAAAGTAAATGTGATGCTAAAGAAGATACTTTATGAATAGAGCAGTTTATGTAGCAATTGTTTTGCACCTAACGCTTTGTATAGCTGTCAGTAGAAGTTATATAATGAATTGTAATATGTTGAAACCGGAAACGTATTGGGATATCTGTTAATAATAATGATGATAAAGTTGGAAGGGACCTTGGAGGTCATCTAGTCCAACCCCCTGCTCAGGATGGAAACCCTATACCATTTCGGACAAATGGCTGTCCAGTTTCTTCTTAAAAACTTCCATTGTTGGCGCATTCACCACTTCTGGAGGCAGGTTGTTCCACTGGTTAATTGTTCTAACTGTCACGAAGTTTCTCCTTAGTTCTAGGTTGCTTCTCTCTTTGGTTAGTTTCCACCCATTGCTCCTTGTCCTGCCTTCCGGTACTTTGCAGAATAGTTGACTCCCTCTTCTTTGTGGCAACCCCTGAGATATTGGAACACTGCTATCATGTCATCCCTTGTCCTTCTCTACATTAAACTAGACATACCCAATTCTAGCAACCGTTCTTTATATGTTTTAGCCTCCAGTACACTAATCATCTTTGTTGCTCTTCTCTGTACTCTTTCTAGACTCTCAACATCTTTTTTACATCGTGGTGACCAAAACTGGATGCAGTATTCCAAGTGTGGCCTTACCAAGGCATTGTAAAGTGGTATTAATACTTCACGTGATCTTGATTCTATCCCTCTATTAATGCAGCCTAGCACTGTGTTGGCCTTTTTGGCAGCTGCAGCACACTGCTGGCTCATATTTAAATGATTGTCCACTAGGACTCCGAGATCCCTCTCACAGTTACTACTATACCTGTACATTTGGTTTTTCTTGCCTAAATGTAGATTCTTACTTTTTCACCATTGAATTTCATTTTGTTAGATAGCGGCAAGTGTTCAAGTCTGTCCAGATCCTCCTGTATCCCAAGCCTGTCTTCTGGAATGTTGGCTATTCCTGCCAGCTTGGTGTCGTCTGGAAATTTGATGAGTTCCCTATCTATCCCCTCGTCCAGATCGTTGATGAAGATGTTGAAGAGCACTGGGCCCAGAGCAGAGCCCTGGGGCACCCCACTACACACTTCCCTCCATTGAGGACCACACGCTGAGTACGGCCGGTCAGCCAGCTACGGATCCATCTGGTGGTGGTGCTTTCTACCCCACATTTTTCTATCTTGTCAAGTAGTAGGTTGTGATCTACTTTATCAAATGCCTTACTGAAGTCCAAGTAAATTATGTCCACAGCATTCCTCTGGTCCACTAATTTTGTCACTTGGTCAAAGAATGCAATAAGATTTGTCTG
>NW_015393866.1:3910-8689 GCF_001527695.2 Protobothrops mucrosquamatus | reverse complement strand
TTCCATGATTGAAAAGGGTACTGCGAAAGACAGCTGCAAAACAAGTGTTGCACTGAACTATGCTTGACATTCTTAGATACAAGGAATCACAGACGCACTTGCCCTGAATGTACTGCTGCTGTTTGATTTTTGGTTATATAATTTGCACAAACGGCGCGCGGGCCACTGCCTTTAGAGCTGAATCCCCTCCCCACTCACATTTATAGCAAGCACTGGGAAGTTTAAATGGAATAGCTCCAATCAGCAAGGCCCCAGCTATTATAAGAATGTTCAAAAAGGAAACGTCTGGTGACAATGTAACATCAGATCTGCTAACTTATACTTAATGGTACAAAAACCCCATTGGGTTTACAATCTCTACCTCAGTGTATCAAGGGGCTCACTTGAGAATGTATCCCAGTGTTGAGCAGGAAAATGATTTCTCTGTGAGGGATATGATCAGGCAGATATTAATAGGTGTTGCTTCCGCAAGAAGCAGAAGGAGCTGCATCTCCCTGATGCATCTCTTCAAGATAAAACTTTAAATCTTTCTTCCTCTATAGTAGAAATGAGAATGTGAACTTCCTCTGGAACTGTCCAGTGTGAAAAACAGAGACCTAAGTCATCCAGTTTGAATACAGAAGCAGGGAACTTTTTTTGGTCAAAAATCCTATCATGATGTGAGAGAATAATCATATAGATATTAATTTCAGGATGAAGAGTTCCTCTCGCACAAAAATGAGCCAGAATGATGAGAAGCCCCTGAAATGTATGCTCAAAAGACTTTCTGAGCATTAGACGATATTTTACCTTTCTGTGGTGAGATAAGGGCTAAGAAAAACTCTACATTTAATGTAAATGAAAATGTATATCAATGGTTCTATATACAACAGCTGCAGCCCCTGCCCCCCTTTCTCTGGAGTGTTTTGCAGACGGGGAAAGCTGGATGAACCGCAAGAAAAGAATGAGACATCCCTGTCTGAAAATCCAGGGAAGCACGTTTCATACAGCCTGCCATGGCACAGAATTCTCCAAAGCAGCTCCAGTAATAGAGGATTAATGGGGAGGGGAGAGGAAAGCCCCTTGACAAATGCTTGTGGAGATTCTCAGACATCCAGGTCATGGTTGTGCCAAAGGTAATTTTTTAAAAGGCAACTGGACTTCCTTGTATTTTCTTGAAGACATTTTGCCTCTCATTCAAGAAGCATCTTCTGTTCTGAAGAACTATCTTCAGAATTGAAGATACTTCTTGGATAAGAAGCAAAACGTCTCCAAGAACATAGTGCAGTTGCTTTTCAAAAAAGTACCTTTGGACCTCTTGACAAATGTACAGTGGAGCAAAAAGACTTTTCATATACAAACAGAGAAAGAAGACAGAGATAGAAATAGATAAAGTAAGAAGAAATAGTTACAAAGCTGTGGTAATAGGAAGAGTAAAATAAGCAAGGTGAATTTAGAGTTAACTTTACAAGTAAGGAGTGGGAGTTATGTCTAATAAAAGTTTTTTGTGGGAAAAACAAATACTGTCTTCGCATCTGCTTAATGTACAATAATAATAAAAGCCCTAATAATTGCTAATAGGCAATTTTGGGGAGAGTTTGGGTGGGGCACAAAATTCAGTCTCAGAGGCTCCTGTTGGGTTGAAGCATTTGAAGTATTATTCAAATACTACCCCTGGATGATTCTGTCAAAATGGAGAAAATGCACCAATTCCAGTTTTCTGTCAGTTATTGTCCAAATTTTTCATTAGAGAAATAGAAATCAGAGTAGCAGTCATACAAAATTAGAAAGCCATTGTACTTTTCTTTTTATTCATGATCCAGAGACATCCCAGTTACTTGAAATTCTACTGCAATGCATGGAAACTAATCAGAGAAGCAACCTAGAACTAAGGAGAAATTTCCTGACAGAACAATAAGAAGAGACTGGACAATTGTTTGTCTGAAATGGTATATGGCAGGGGTGTCAAACTCAATTTCATTGAGGGCCGCATCAGCATTGCGGTTGTCCTCGGGGTGGGGTGGCCAGGGTGGGTGCAGCCTACTGGCTGGGCATGGATGGAGTGGGTGTGCCCTACTGGGTGGGCATGGCCAGCTCTACATTGTTCTCGTCAAGGGTGCCTGTGGGGGCCTGGGTAGGAGTGGGACAGATCTGAGGGTCTCTGGCAGAAGGGGGTGGGACCGGGGCAAGCGCCAAGGCATGGGCCATTTCTTCATTCCTCACAAAGGGTGACACCCAGGGGGCGGGGCCGACACGGCAAAGGCTGGTTCCTCACTGTTTCTAGACGGCCTTGTGGAGCTAAGACTGAATGTGTTTCAGCATGGATGCCCACCACAAAATTGTACATTGGCTCCCGAGTGGCCTGGGCCAGGGCCAAGGCAGCAGGGGCTGTTCCCTCACTGTTTCCAGGATGGCTTCGCGGGCTGCATCCGGCCCCCAGGCCTTGTGTTTGACATGTCTGGTATAGGGTTTTCTGCCAGAGCTGAAGGCTGGACTAGAAGGCCTCCAAGGTCCCTTCCAACTATTATTATTATTAGTAGTAATAGTGTTATTACTGTTGTGACCCAGATGGTCACGGTTATGGAAACCTCTAGACCAGGGGTGTCAAAACTGCAGGCCCGCGGGCTGGACGACGCCCATCCCATTGCCGGCAATGGCAAAACCATCCTGATATGTTGCACGGCGTCACGTGACGTCACGAGTTTGACATGTCTGCTCTAGAAGTTCTTTATTTCTCTTGGGAATGGTTCAACAAATGGCCCTCCACCAATCAGTAAGGCTCCACCCTCAGTCCCAACAACAACAGCCCATAGGTTACCCGGCAAGTCTGCAAGGCAAAAGTCCAGGAATAAGACAAGGGTAATTCTCAGGGCACAAAAAGGAAAAGTCCAGGCATAAGACAATAGTAGTTTCAAAGGCAATGTCTTCAGGGCTGGGGCTTCATCTTAGGTGACATACAAGGATCCACACGGGGGAGAAGCCTTACAAATGCATGGAATGTGGAAAGAGTTTTTCTATGAACAGTTATCTTAACATCCATAAAAGGACCCACACCGGGGAGAAGCCGTATAAATGCATGGAGTGTGGAAAGAGCTTCACTTCTAGTACTTCTCTTACTTCGCACTACTGGATCCATACAGGAGAGAATTCCTATAAATGCATGGAGTGCGGGAAGAGCATTACTCACAGAAACAGTCTTACTTCCTATAAAAGGATCCACACAGGGGAAATGCCTTATAAATGCATGGAGTGTGGAAAGAGCTTTATTTTTAGAATCGTCTTAGGACACAT
This sequence comes from Protobothrops mucrosquamatus, assembly GCF_001527695.2. Classification (NCBI taxonomy): domain Eukaryota; kingdom Metazoa; phylum Chordata; class Lepidosauria; order Squamata; family Viperidae; genus Protobothrops; species Protobothrops mucrosquamatus. Next base: position 5,419 of record NW_015393866.1, on the reverse strand, counting down.
AAATGGATCCATGCAGGAGAGAAGCTGTATAAATGCATGGAGTGTGGAAAGAGCTTCACTTCTAGTACTTCTCTTACTTCACATTACTGGATCCATACAGGAGAGAAGCCCTATAAATGCATGGAGTGTGGGAAGAGCTTTACTCAGAACAGTAGTCTTCCCATAAAAGGATCCACACAGGAGAGAAGCCGTATAAATGCATGGAGTGTGGAAAGAGCTTCACTTTTAGTACTTCTCTTACTTCCCATTACTGGATCCATACAGGGGTAAAGCCATATAAGTGCACAAAGTGTGGAAAGAGCTTCTGTGAAAATTCGTCTCTTACTGTTCATAAAAGGATCCACACAGGAGAGAAGCCCTATAAATGCATTGATTGTGGAAAGAGCTTCCCTAAGAGCGGTGACCTTATTTTCCATAAAAAGATCCACACAGGGGAAAAGCCACATAAATGCATGGAGTGTGGAAGAAGCTTTACTAAGAACTGCCAACTTATTTACCATAGTAGGATACATACCGGGGAGAAGCCTTTTAAATGCATGGAATGTGGAAAGAGTTTTTCTATGAACAGTTATCTTAATATCCATAAAAGGATCCACACAGGAGAGAAGCCTTATAAGTGTATGGTGTGTGGAAAAGGTTTTAACTCTCATAAAAGGACCCACAAGGTGTAGAAGCCATACAAGTCTGTGAAATATGGGAAACATTCAAGAGAACTAATGACCGAATCTTCCATATACGGGTACATTTGGGTGAAAATCTGTTTCATGTTCTATATACATGTTTAATGTTTAAATGTTCGGTTTAGCTTTTGAAATATATGCATTTCCTAATTACATTTACTGAATTAGGAAAGGGTTTTTTTCAGTCTTACCTTCACAATGTGAAGCCCAAGAGAGATGAATTTACTAATGAAAACCAAATGCTAGGCATGTGATGTTTTAATTATGAACCGTGGATTTTTGTAGCTACTGTCATTTGAAGGTCACCAATGCCATTTCAGATAAATAAGGGAACATATTTTTTTATTCATGTTTATCCCCTTTTGGATTGGATCATAATAAAGCACAAATCCCCAATAAAATTTTAATTTTAATTTTTGAGAGCAAGCATAGGGCTTATTTAGCAAAATAACATTCCACACATGCTATGGGAAAGGCTTAATTCAGGAAAGACTTGTAGAAGTTATAGCTAAATATAAATGACCAAAGTAAGTGTGATACTAAAGAAGATATTTTATGAATAGAGCCGTTTTAGTAGCAATTGGTTTGCTGTTAAACTTTGTATAACTGTCAGTAGAAATTATATAATGAATTTATTTATTTATTTATTTTTTGGATTTATATCCCGCCCTTCTCCCGTAGGACTCAGGGCGGCTGACAATCTATTTAAAATACATACAAAACAATACAAATTTAAAATTAATTAAAAGGAATATTTAAATATTTGTCGAATTTTAAAATATAATTAGAATTAAAACCCCCCTAAAAATTACCCTAGGCCAGTCCTGCA
>NW_015393866.1:0-3524 GCF_001527695.2 Protobothrops mucrosquamatus | reverse complement strand
CTCCCCCTTGGGGTCGCCAGCCGGCACTGTCTGGCTGACGGCACCCTGAGGAGACCCACTCTATGGGAGCGTACCGGTCGATGGGAGGTACTCTGCGGCAGGAGGCGGTCTCGAAGATATCCGGGTCCGATGCCATGGAGCGCTTTAAAGATGATAGTCAACACCTTAAAGCGCACCCGGAAGGCCACAGGCAGCCAATTGTAAGATGTTGAAATGAGAGATGTCTAAATGACAAGAATGTTCAAAAATTTAACATCTGGTGACAGTGCAACATCAGATCCTCTAACTCAGGGGTGTTAAACTGCTGGCCCACGGGCCGGACGCGTCACGTGGAAGCCTCGCCCACCCCATTGCCGGTAATGGGAAACCGGTCCCGATACGTCACATGACGTCAGGTGACGTTGCAAGTTTGACATGTCTGCTCTAACTTATACTTAATGGTACAAAAACCCCACTGGATTTGCAATCTCCAGCTCAGTCTATTCAGTTTGGACAAGGGACTCTTCTGAGAATGTATCCCAGTATTAAGCAGGGAAATGATTTCTCTAGGAGGGATGTGATCAGGCAGATATTTAATAGGTATTGCTTCCTCAAGAAGCGGAAGGAGCTGCATCTCCCTGATGTATCTCTTCAAGACTAAATTTCTGAAATTTTTCTTCCTCTATAACAGAAATTAGAATGGTAATTTCCTCTGGAGTGTGAGTATAGTAAAAAAATAATCTAACTTTTCAATCCACGGTGCAAAACAGCTTAGTAAACCAGTATGAATGAAGAAGCAGGGAACTTTTTTCAGTCAAAGGCTTCTCAGGATGTGAGAGATTAATCACATAGATAATAATTAAAGCATGAAGAAAGTTTCAGAATGAAGTGTTCTTCTCTCACAAAAAGGAGCCAGAATGATAAGAAGCACTTGAAATGCATGTGCAAAAGACTGCCCAAGAATTAGACCATATTTTACTTTTCTGTGGTGCAATAAGGGCTAAGAAAAAGTCTACATTTAATGTAAATGAAAATATGTATCAATGAGGCTGTTTACAACACCTGCAGCCCCACTTTCACTGGAGAGTTTATTGTATAGAAGGGTAAAGCTGGATGAACTGCAAGAAAAAAAATGAGACCTATCTATGTGAAAAACCAATTTTCAAACCTGTAACAAACCTGTCTGAAGCCATCTTGTTCATTTTCAGTTGCCATTTTCAGGATTGGGGGAGGAGGAATGGGATGTTTTATGCTAGCCTTAACAATTCTCTGTCCCGTGGGAACCAAGGTCATATCTGTTCCCTCAGTTGAGGGGGTTGAGCCTAATGTTAGAAAGCCCGCCAATTTATTCTGTTGGGAAACATAGTTGAGTGCATACCTTTGAGGATGGGAGTTTTAACTTTGTAATACTGTTGCTTTGGGAGGGAACTTTAGTCTTGGTTTCACTTTTGACTGCCGATACTTTGTAAGCAATAAATATGTTCTTAGAGGAAAACTCTCTGAGTTTGGCTTTAATTGGTCTCATCTATCAGAACCATGACACCAAGGAAGCGGTTTCATGCAGCCAGCCAAGGTGCAGTATTCCCCAAAGCAGCTCCAATAACAGATGATTATGCTTGGGGAGGAGAGAAGAAAGCCCCTTGACAAATGCCTATGGAGATTTCTCAGACAGCCAGGCCATGGTTGTCCCAAAGTTACTTTTCCAAAAGGCAACTGGACTCCGGGTTTTCTTGAAAGCATTTCACTTCTCATTGAAGAAGCATCTTCAGAACTGAAGATGCTCCTTGGATAAAAAGCTAAAAATCTTCAAGAAAATACAAAGTCCAGTTGCCTTTTGAAAAAAACACCTTTGGGACCCCTTGACAAATCTACAGAGGAGCAAAAAGGGTTTTCCTATACAAACATGGAGAAAGAAGATATAGAAATAGATATATCAAGTAAGATAGAAATAGTTGTTAACCTGTGGTAATAGGAAGAGAGTAAAATAGACAAGGTGCAGTTAGCGTTGACTTTACAAGTAAGGAATGGGAGTTTGAGTGTGTCTAATAAAATTTTTATAAGAAAAACAAATGCTGTCTTTATAGCTGCTTAATGTACCACAATAAGAAAAGCCCTCAAAATTGCTAATCACAATTTGGGGGGGGGGGAGATTTGGATGGGGGACAAACTTCTGAGTTTCAGAGACTCCTGCTGGGTTGAAGCTCTTTATTCAAATAGTACCCCTGGATGATTCTGTGTCAACATGGAGAAAAGGCACCAATTCTAGTTTTCTGCCGATTATTGTCCAATTTTTCATTATTACAGAAATGGAAATCAGACAGTTGTACTTTTCTTTTTATTCATGATCTAGAGACATCCCAGTTGCCTTAAATTCTACAAAGGTCTTAAGTTTCCTATTTGTATTTCCTGAGGGTGTTTGGTATTACCCTAAATAAAAAACACTTTTCCTCTTGTTCTCCCCCCCCCCCATGGTCTTTTAATGTTATATTCTCTATTCCATCTTTGCTTTCCATCCTTTTGCAATTCCACCTTTTCTCCAGTCACAGATGAGATGCCGTTTCCCCACTCATCATTTCTCCTCCAAGGAGCCTTGTCGTGAGGTAAAATTTCTGGAACATCCACTAGTTTCAGTTTTCCCCCCACTTTGGAGCGGCTTTTTCATTCCCTTCAGCATCCTTTCCTTGGTTACAAGAAGTCACTCGGCCTTCCCGGTGTGGGAGAAAGAGCTTATTGTTTTTACAGAACTGTGAGAAGACATGCTGGCCTGTGAAACAAATACATTGCATATATTTTAATCTCATGAGCCTAGCTTGAAGCTTGAGAATTGCATCTAGGAAGGTCTCTGCTAGCTGAAAACCGGTCCTAAGCAGAATCTACTGATATGATAGCAACTTTAGAGACAACTAGCAACTAACAAACCATAAAAGGTAATTCGTAAATGAGAGCGGGGGGGGGGATAGAATTAAAGTAATGGGAGATGTAATCAGGGGCGGAGATAATTAGGAGCTTTGGATGGGTTGTGACAACATGATTACAGTATGATTGTTAAGGCGATGAAGAAGAGGTAGGAGGTAAACGTGTAATGGCAATGGAGAATATAAAAAACGAATATAGTAGATTTGGGGTGTGTCCACTGTATGCTTGCATGCACAAGGAGCACCCCCTTTGCAAAGGAATACAAATAAATCATTGTTTTCTCTTGGAAGTTTTAGCTGGTGATTTTTATTTCAACTAGACTACGAATTCCACACTGGTGATCCTGAGGCACCCGTAGCCAAGAATTGGACAAGGGCAGATTATAGATACAGAAATAGAGAAATAAAAACATTTTCCCAGTTGCGGCTTCCCCGCCCATGTCCTATCTTCCTCCCCTTCAGGCCGGAGTTTGCCACAACGGCAAGGCACAAATTGTGTTTCCCAGAGAAGCTCCTGGTCCTCGTCTTCTGACTGCCTGGCTTTTTCTGAGAGGATTTGGGCCCCTTTTGAGACCTTCTCAGGGCAGCTGTTCTTGAGGGAAGCAAGTTCAAATCCTCCAGGGAGATCTT
>NW_015393865.1:11180-13218 GCF_001527695.2 Protobothrops mucrosquamatus | reverse complement strand
AAACATCCTATTAGAATAAAAGGTTCCTGATGTACTTATCTACGCTGAACATTTCTTCTTCTGTCACATAAATGATAAGAAGTGCTTGTTAAGATATTTAGCTTTGTCTTTGACCAATTATATGACTCAACTCATAACGTTACAAATGTTAATACAGCAGTTTAAACAATATAGAGGTAGAGATAGATAGACAGACAGATAGACAGACAGACAGACATACTGAATATGTGTGTGTGTGTGTGTGTGTGTTTGTGTAATAATACATTATGGTAGCAGTTTGGCAACTGGAATTTTGATAAGAATTCCATAAATTATTATGTTAGTGGATAATCTCACCAGTATTATTCAAACTCAAGATAATATCTGAAGGTGCACTTTAAAGAATGGCAGTATTGGTAAGAAATTCTTGGTGAATTTGCCTAATTACCACGCAGGCTTTCAAATTAAAAAGTGTTATGTTGAGGGGACATTAGACATTAAAAATCAAGAATAATGTTCAAGGAAGCGTGAATTTAATTTCTTGACAATGTACAATGCAAGGAGCTTAGGAGGACATTTAAAATTAGATTTTCACAAGTGTGACAACTGCTTGATTAGATTGGATTGGCTTGACTGGAACCCTTGATAGAGGAAGGTAGATAGAGTTTATCGGGGAATACTGGTCAGTGTAAGCATCTAAAGAAGTGGTGTTGGGAGAAGAGGGGTTTGACAATTCTGCAAGAACTAGTTTCTTGAGATTAAGTGCTGCATGAAAAGAAAAGCATTGGCCGAAAGGAGGGGAAAGAAAGAGAAATGATTGAAAGGAGAATCTAATATAAAGCTCCAATCCACTTAGACTCTTGAAAATGATTTAGAAAGATTGTGGTTCAGTCTGGAGAGGGAAATCATTTGAGTAGGTTTATTGATGGAACACAAAGCAGGGGCAACAGGCACAATGATGGAACCCAAAAATAATAAGAAAAGTTGGGCTGGGATTGTTGCCATGGATTAATTCCAAGTAAAAGATAGAAGAGAAAAATATTCTTTCAACACATCTGAAAAATGAGATTGGAGTTTAAAGTAGGGATTGGGTCTGACATGTTGAAACAAACAAATAAACAGACAAAAAAGGAAGGAGTAGCAGCTACCAACAGTATTCATTAAAAAACCAGATTATTCCTTATGGGAATACAAACTCCTTGTTCTTGCCTAAACAAAAAGGCTTTCATGCAGCAGAGCTCTGCATTCTCTCTTGGCAACTTCTGGTCTCTATCCAGCTGCTCCATCCAGAATCAGAATTGAGAGGAAAAGAGAGGGGGGAAAATCTGCATCTCAGATTTCAGTACAGTCCAAGACCAGTACGTGTACACTGTGCAGCGTTAAGAAAGGGAATTGTCAGATTCTCATATTTAAATCTAAACAAGCAAATAACCTTGGTTTGTCTGTCTGTCTATCTATCTGCTACTAAAGCTCTCATCATGACTTTACCTGAGTGAAATGGTGCATCATAGAACAATAAATTTTGAACCAAGGTACCTCACATGGACTAACTCATAGAATGTGTCCAAAATCCAGTCCCCATGACTTCAAGGTAAGGTAATTTGGGAGAATGGCTGCTTCAGTGCTACTGGCTCTGCTTTTGGGCTGCTGCTGCAGTCATATGACCTTTATTTTGAATATTTTAATTAAAATGCTTTCTTCTTTAATTTTAAAACCCCAAAACTGTATCAATCTGCACGTGATCGTTCTGGTTCTCTGTTTCGGTGAGAAAATATCTCTGAAAAGGATGACCCAACAGATCATGGGTTTTCCAGGCTGATTTAAAACTTAAGTCAGACATGTCCAAAGTTGACAAATGAATCAAAGGATTGTAGAAAAGTATGGAACAATCTAACAGATGCTATATCAAGAATTTGTTTTCTAGGTCATTATGGTTGTTAATTTGCTATCATGGTCAAAATTGCTTTGTGATTTGGCTGAAAAGTCAGCTGCTCTTTTCTCTGACCAATGTCTTGTCACAGTCATTCATACTTTGGCAAGTCTCCTAATCAGATTACAG
>NW_015393865.1:5773-10888 GCF_001527695.2 Protobothrops mucrosquamatus | reverse complement strand
TCAAAGGATTGTAGAAAAGTATGGAACAATCTAACAGATGCTATATCAAGAATTTGTTTTCTAGGTCATTATGGTTGTTAATTTGCTATCATGGTCAAAATTGCTTTGTGATTTGGCTGAAAAGTCAGCTGCTCTTTTCTCTGACCAATGTCTTGTCACAGTCATTCATACTTTGGCAAGTCTCCTAATCAGATTACAGTATTTTGCTTCCTGAAATCTAAAGTATATCCAGGATGTGAGCCATTAACTTTAATTGCAATTAATGTTCTACATAAATGTGCTTAAAATAATGTTGTCGAGTCCATCATCAACATAGCTATGTCTTCCACATCTGGGAGACAGCCAAACCTGAAGCCAACTAAAGAGGCGAACGAAGTGAGGGAATGGAGGAACATACAACAATGTAACGACTTGATGATTTAGGTATGATACCTGATGCAATGTCCCTATAGTTTGTAGGTGATAAGACTTAGCTCAGCAGCAACGTAAGGTAATTTTATATCTGGCTTCAGCAACTTATATCTGTTAAATGAAAATAGAAATTTCATTCATATTAGTGACAAGTATACATTAAGACAGAGGTCCCCAACCCCAGTCCATGGACCTGCACTGGGCTGTGGCATGCCAGAAACCGGGCCGTGCAAACAAACGAAGCCCCATCCATGGCATGCAGGCAGCATACGAAACCAGGCCCCCTCCGGTCTGTGGAAAAACCTCTCCCCACAGAACCAGGCCCTGGTGCCTAAAAGGTTGGGGACCTCTGCATTAAGAGAATGCTCATAGGTTAGAGGTGAACAAGAATTTCTCTATTCACCTTCACATATACATATAATGCCATATACCTATATACGTATATAACCCCCCCCCCACACACACACATGTATTATTTACTTTTGCATATTTTATAAGCTTAAGAAGTAATAATATTTATTTTATTTATTTGTCAAATTTTAAACCACCCATCTCCCTTAGGAAATAACAAGTATTTCAGTATAAATTTCAAAAAGTAAATGAATGTTCTTTGGCAGTCATACATATAAACAAACTCAAGTACATTTTTATTAGCGATGAAAAATTATAGTGCATATTAAATTAAATCTTATTATGGCATTAGACCAAGTGAACATTTTTTAAAATACTGGGAAAAATACTTTATATTTCCCCAAACACAGTTCGAACAATCATTACCTTTGTTGTTTTTTTCATTTTCAGACTCTTTGGTGAACCTAATATTTTTATATCTGGAAAGGATATACTTGCCCATCTAAAACTAAAATCTCCTACAAAGGCCTTATTGTAGAAAATGTTGAAGTGTTTCAGCTTCAAGATAGGATTATTTTGGATGATTGATTTTTTCCCCCTTCATATGCCAAAATCCACTTTTTTGAAGATTACTGAAAATCCAGGGCAATACTTTTTAGTTTTTTCCTTATAAATATTATTTCAATTACATTTTTCAGATTTAATTGTTACACATATACAGTATATACACATATATCTCACTTCAAACACTTTTGTGGCTGGAGGTAACCTAACATGAAGGGAATTTTATAAAAATACAGTATTTATATTTGTATGGCATGTTCACTCTCATCCTCTCAATTATTTCCATTCATATCCAATAACTTACAACATGTTGCCAAATATTAACTATAACTGTCTTCAACTGAATTTAGTGACAGTAAATTTTAGCTGTGCTCCCCACTGTAGTAATTTTGAGGTTTTTAAGAAATAAGTGACAAATACATATTGCAATATTCCTTGAAATATGCATTATGGATTGACACTTTCTCCCATATGATTTAATCAAATAGTAGAAATAATCTTCAAAAACTCAGTCAGTGGGGAGATGAATTAAGGGAAAGTGCCAGACATAGTGAAAAAGGAAAGAAGAAAGAAGAAAGGGTGTAGCCTAACTAGATGGATAAAAACAAGAGAAGGACCTAAATGGAAAAAGGAAAAATATCTAACTGAACACAGATGGAAAGAAAAGAGGGAGAGAACCCCTGTTTAAATAATAACAATGAAAGTATATAAAATCAATAGTGCCTGGCTCTCCCAAGTTGTCTTAGTAAAGGTTAATTTTCAAAGACCCCCAAACTTTCAGCAGCACAAGTAATTATTTGGGAAAACAATTGTTCCTATTGAATGTATATGATAAGAACCTGAAACCTTTTAATGCATATATTTTCATGCACATTTTTTTCTTTCTTTGTGGTACAGTTGGAGCACTTAAAGTTTCAGTATTTTAGGATATCCAAGCATGAAATAAAGAGGAATTTTATAGGATAACAATTCTTAGGTACTGTTCAGCACAAGCCTTCATAATTCTTGTAATATAATTACATGTTTTATTTCTTGTGATCTTTTATTCTCTGGAATAACATTGTGAATCAGTGAGGTGTAAAATAAAAATTGATTTCTTAATTGAAGACCATATACTTTCACAGATAATAAAGAAAAAAAAATACACTGCTTGAAAATCATGTTCAAGCTAGGCTGGTTGATAACATTGATCCAGAAGAAAAATATAAGTCTTGTACAATCCTACTAACACATCTACAGTACATTATTTATATAAGTTTTATATAACATCAGACAGATGTTGGTTTCAACTTTGTGCATGTTATTTTTAAATCTAAATTTTTACTCTTCAAAATGGCATGAAATGTAGATCTTTGATCAATTATTTGATATTAGGCTGCTGTCCTTAAAAAGATCTGCCACCAGGTGTAATTTAAGTCCTATTTTTTAAAACCTATAAAGCCCTTTATGACTTGGCACCTACTTCTCTCCAGGATCACTTACTCCATCTGGAATCAGTTCAACTTGTAAAGTACTCTCAGCTAAAATAGATAATGGCTCCCCATTCCAGAAAGTAAAGGGGCTGAGGCCAAAAGGCACTGTTTTTCAGTAGGAAAAGTGGCCCTTGGAACAGCCTTCCTAGTTGAAATCAGATTGCATTCAGGAATATGTAAAAAACTGAGCTCTTTCTTATAGAATTTTTAATATAGTATTAATCATCCATGTGTATTATTGAATGTGTTTGATTATTTTATGATAAATTCATTTTACATAGTTTTAATCAGATGTATCATTGTAAAGGGCCAAGAATTTCTGCTGATTGTGTTGTTATAATAATAAAGAATAACAGAATAACAGAGTTGGAGGTCATCTAGTCCAACCCCCTACTCAGGCAGGAAGCCCTATACCATTTCAGACAAATGGATGTCCAGTCTCTTCTTAAAAAACTTCCAGTGTTGGAGCATTCACAGCTTCTGGAGGCAGGTTGTTCCACTGATTAATTGTTCTAACTGTCAGATAATTTTTCCTTGGTTCTAGGTTGCTTCTCTCCTCCATTGCTTCTTGTTTCGCCTTCAGTTGCTATGGAGAATAGATTGACCTCCTCTTCCTTGTGGCAGCCCCTGAGATGTTGGAACACTGCTATCATGTCACCCCTATTCCTTCTCTTCATTAAACTAGACGTACCCAATTCCAGCAACCGTTCTTTATATGTTTTAGCCTCCAGTCCCCTAATCATCTTTGTTGTTCTTTTCTGCATTCTTTCTAGAGTCTCAACATCTTTTTTACATTGTGCTGACCAAAACTGGATGCAGTATTCCAAGTGTGGCCTTACCAAGGCATTGTAAAGTGGTATTAACACTTCACGTGATTTTGATTCTATCCCTCTGTTAATGCAGCCTAGAACTGTGCTGGCTTTTTTGGCAGGTATAGCACACTGCTGCCTCATATTTAAGTGATTGTCCACTAGGACTCCAAGATTCCTCTCACAGTTACTACTATTGAGCCAGGTATGACCTATGCCAGGGGTATCAAACTCGCAACATATCGTGACTTTTTTCCCATTGCCGGCAATGGGGTGGGCGTGGTTTAGGCATGACACATCCAGCCCGCGGGCCAGCAGTTTAAGAGCCATGACCTATACTATATCTGTGCATTTGATTTTTCTTGCCTAAATGTAGAACCTTACTTTTTTCACCATTGAACTTCATTTTGTTAGACAGCGCCCAATGTTCGAGTCTGTCAAAACATAACATTTTCATAAAATCTTTTTTTTATCATTTTTAGGAATGTCTGCTATAGCGCTAGGTATTTGCTTTCTATCTCAAATTCTCCTCTCACTGATATTAACATAACATAGTCATTTTCCTTCTTGCTGTATTTGCATATCAAGGCTTGAATAATAATACATCTCTAATTAATTCTTGGGTTTCAGCTACATCCTACAATCTTATTATTTGGCTATATTATAGTTATGATTGTTATTTTTTGTTCCTATTTCTTCATATATGTGAATGAAAGTGTTTTCTTCATACGTCCTTGATAGTTTAAGCAAACTTAATTCTTTATTCATCTAAGGTATTAATTGTACAAACGTGGGAACAGATTAGGTTAGACTAGAGTGTTACTTTGACCAGATGTTACTTAGCCATGGTGTCTGGCAGTTCCAGCCATAATATGTAATGATTTTGGTTGTGAATATTATTTTAAATTAAAGTTATCTCAAACATTTGGAGGAGTACAGGTTTCAGTTTTTGGGTTAAAAGAGTTCATAATTACTTAGATCCAAGCAGACCATTTTCTATATAGCCAATGTACCAATCTTCTATGCATGATAGAATGGAATTGCCAATCACTAACTTCTGGTCTGACATTTTATTTTTACACCTATTCTGTACTGCCCATCTAGGAGAATAATCCTATTGATCAAAATATCATATTAGTGACATAACGGGCAGATTAATTGCAAACTCAGAAGCTAATGGTGAGTACTTGAAGGCAGATTCAAGAGGTGGGAATCCAACCGATCTCCACTGATAGTAAGAAGTATATCAAAAATTCATAACATCCAGGAACTGTAAAGGTGTTATACAATTGGGTTTTTTATCTTTTATTTTTATTTACAAGATTTATTAGGTACTCTAATTGATCGATATACCACTTCTAAAATCCACAATTTTCTATTAAAGATAATGTGTAATGTTAGAACCATATTTTGTAAATTATATATATATATATATATATATATATATATATATATATATATATATATATATATATATATATATATATATATATATATATATATATATA
>NW_015393865.1:0-5284 GCF_001527695.2 Protobothrops mucrosquamatus | reverse complement strand
CTTTGATGGCATTATGAGAAAAATCATGATCTGGATAATAACTTTTCCCTAAGCATTGTTGCTAAGTCCTATAGCACAGTTGCTTTTTGTGTGTCTGTGTGCTACAGATGCCATTTAAAAATATTAATTTCAGTCCCCAAGGCATACCCTTCACAAAACCAGATTGTGTATCATAGTTTGCCTAGAGCTTTCTAATAAAACCATTTGTTGAGGCTGATTAGCATGGTTGAAAGAGCAGAATAAGAAGAAATAACATCAATATTGTATGTTCAAAGAATTCATTAGATTTTTCTTTTTACTTTCCAGAGCAACTGACAGTGAGATAGTGGTACTAGCCATCATTTTATATTCTTTTATGACATCCTTTTTCATTTTTGGAAGCACTGATTCTGAATTTGGCAGAAAATTCCGCTTGGCTCTTTCACTATAGAAAACAGTAGAATGAGTTTTATAGCTTGCATATTTTGAAGAGTGATATCATTTTTAAATTTAATTCTGTCTTGAAAACAAACCTTTATATTATTTTTTAAATTTTATTTATGAGTTTCACTTCAGACAAGAGACTATTCAAATTAACTTCCAAACCCTGAAGTGAGGTGTGTTCAGAGCATTTTAAATTGTTTAAAATTTTAAACAAAATTATCCATCAGTTAGATTTGCACCACATAAATCAGAGCCCAGTTGGATCAGAAGGAACATTCGTCCAACAGGCTATTACAAGCCAGAATTCTTCCCAATAGCTAGTATCCCTTTAGTTTCTATCAACTGTTTGCTATAATGTAGAGATATGTTTCAAGAAAGAAGAATTGGTTTTGGAATCCATCATCATTTTTTGAATTCTATGCCTCACATTAATGGCTTTCCATCTGCCCAAAATAGTGTTCTGGAACATATTCTACTTGATTTCTTTTGTGGGAAGCTTATGTTTAGCTTACCAGAAAAGTAGTACTTTTTATAAATTATTATAGATCACAAATTATTTTTTCATGCCTAGCCTAAAATATGGGTAAAGGCTGAAACTCAGTTCACTAGCTTGTACAGAGAAATAAGAACATGAAACAGTGACACCTCATTTAGCACAGCACAGAAAACAGATATTAAACTAGACACCAAATTTCTGGCCAGATATGTTACCTACTTTTATAAAAATATGAGATTTATAAACAAACATATCTCCATTTCAGACCACCTTCTTGGAGGTTCCAAATCTTAGAGACTGAATAATGTTAGCTATGTGGTTTTCCCAGCCTTTATTCACAGGCTTTGCCTGAATTTTACTCCTAGTTTTAAAACACCAAACATTTTCTCTTAAAAGCGGAGGGAATAACCTCACTCTCTGAGTTCATGATAAAGACCATCTCTCGCTTGTAGTTATTTACACTCTGTATCCGCCAGTAGCCTATGGCATTGTGAACAACTGGCAGACAGGCTCACAGTAACATCTGATGGTTGGGAATAAAATTCCCTTTTGTCCAACAGAAGGAATCTGCTTTTGGGTACAGCAATTACTTTGGATGGCTCAAATGCCTGGGCTAGACGAAAAGCAGCTATCTATCCTACTAGATGGCCTAGTGTTTAAATTAATCTGTAATGATACTTCAGTACTGGTGGATTTTCAGCTCTTTGTAAGACAGGTGAACAATTTATTCTTTGTCCCTTCAACTTCGAAGAGATCAGAATATCGTTATAGCATAAAAAAGAAAACCTTTCCTTTCTTTTTTTTAAAAATCCTCTATCCAATTCTGCCGTAATCAAAACTTCTTATAAGAAGCTATCTTCATCTAGCTTCTTATAGGTCACTACTATTTCCATTGACAAGGAAAGCCAGATACAAAATAGCTGTCAGTGTGTTTATTCCATAGCAACATTTATCTTTTTTTAAAAAAGAGACTTGTTTTCAACCAGTTATCCAAAAATAAACTTTGGCACAAGTTTCCACAAAGAAGAAAATTGTATAAATAACAGATAATAACAGATCAATCATTCCAAAGGTAATACTGATTGTGTGCTGCTACCAGACAGGAAAAAATGGTACTGAAGCATCATGTTTCAGAGTCCAAGTTGCTCAGCAGATGTTTGAGTTTCTACTGAATATCTTTAAAAGGAAAATAATAATAATAATAATAATAATAATAATAATAATAATAATAATAATAATAATAATAATAATAATAATGTGTTCCTTCAGACAATTGAGGGGAAAAAATACAGTTCTGCTGTGAAATTCTGAAAAAACGAGATAATAAACATTCAAACTTACACAGAGAGAAAGGGAGGATATGTGAGAAGACCAGCATGACTTCACAAGATCTTACCAATAAATAAAATGAGAAAGTTTAAAACAATGGAAAGAGGATCTATAAGAATGGTAAATCAGGAAATAACCCAAATCTGCAAAGGTGGAGTCAGGAAGGCTAAGGGTAAGTATGAATTAAGATTTGCTATAAATGTCAAAAATGACAAAAAAAATTGTTCTTTGGGTATGTCAGAACAAGAGGAGAGTCAAGGAAACGGTTGGTCCACTGTTTCAAGATTGTGTCGGCAGTGTTTGGAGAAGATGACAAGAAGGTGTCATGCAACAGAGAGAAGGCAGAACTATTTCATTCATACCTTCCTTTTATTTTATTTTTCACAAAAGAAAAAAAGGAGTCCAATTTATCAGCCCCTGCACTGTGGGAAGTAAAAGAAGAAATGGTGATCAAAATAGATAAAGTATAGGTGGTACAACACTCAGTTGCTTTGAATGAACCGAAGTCTCTTAGACTGGATGGATTATATCCCTAGGTGTTAAAGAAACTGGCAGATGTGATTTCAGGGCCACTACTGAAACTTTTGAGAAATTATTGAGCAGAAGGAAAGTGCCAGAAGTCTGGAGAATAGCTAACATTGTTCCAATACTTTAAAAAGGGAAAAAACAAATCAGACCATCCGTTTGACATCAGTACCTGAGAAAATGCTAGAAAAGATTATGAAGTAGTGGGCTTGCAAGCACCTAGAAACTAACAAGGTGTTTACCAGAAGCCAGCATGGATTTGTTAAAAACAAGTTGTGCTGGACAAAACATATTCTCTCTTTAACAATGTGACTAAATTAGTGGACCAAGGGAACACTGTGGATGTAATTTATACAGATTTCAGTAAGATATTTCATAAATTCCCCTTTGTAATAAACTTGAATAAGGATGGTCATATTATCAGATGGATTCATAATTGGCTGAATCGGCAAATATAGTCCATAATGGGTTTATGTACACATGGAGGGAGGAACATAATGGGGTACTTCAGAATTTTGTCCTGGGGTCAGTACTCTTTGACACATTTATAAATAACTCAGATGAAGAAATAGAAAGAGTGCTCTGAAATTTTGCAGATACAAAGTAGGGGAGGAGGGAGATTGCTAACATATCAAAAGACAGGCTCAAGAATAGTGTCAAGCTCACAGGAAATGATAGTACCCCACTCTGTGCCACACTGGTCAGAATACACCTGCCCACTTGATTGCCAAAATACAAAAATAATTTTGAGAAACTGGAAAAGATGCAAAGAAGTGTTTTCATGTACAAGTATGGAAAGGGGCTTGGAATCTAAATCCAATGAAGTGTGGCTAAAAGAACTGACTATGTTTAGCCTAAGGAAGAATAGGCTTAGGGAAGACTTGATAACAATCCTCCAATAAGGGCAGGGAGTATGGATTTTGTCTTTATGGCAACCAAGAGTAAGAAACAGTGGTAGAAACTGAACACAGAACTCAATATACTTGAAAAAAGGATGGATTCCCTGACTATGAGAGCAATTAAGCAATGGAACAGTCTGCGGCCTAAAGTCGTAAATGCTTAATTGTTGCAGGTTTTCAGGAAAAGATGGGGCAGCCATCTGAACTGTATTAGTTTGAGGTTTCCTTGCCTGGGTGGTAGGTTAGACTAGATGACCTCCAAGATATATTCCAATCCTATGATTCTTTGAAAGATCTGGTTAGTACCAGAGACTGGTTCTTAGTAATGCTTTCATCTTTATGTATTATTCTAAGCTGTGTAATAGAGATGTAGAGATCACTTTCTTTCATCCAAGGATTGCTTTGAGACAAGTGTAAATGCTGATTTTTTTTTAACTGCTCTATCCATTGCCTTTCTTTCCAAGACTGCACATTTATATCTGGAGACAGATTGGTTTACATCAGAGAAATCTGGCAAGCCATTATGTCAGATTGCTCACCATCATTACAAGGATATATGTCATCAAATTCAGCACTTCATATTTCTGATGTATATTTGATATTGCCATTTCTCCTACTGATTTCCTTGCCAAAGAAATTGCTAAAAGGTTGCTATTGAACTAATAGAGTGCCCAGTGCAGAGAAAGTTTTCAGTACATCACAATTTTAAAGAGCTTTGTGTCCCATCTGAAGCATTTTATTTCAAAGTATTTATTTCAAAGCAGCCTTCTGATTCTAAGCTAAAATATAGCTATTTTCATATAGCTAACAGAAAACAAAATCATTGCCATTGCCTTCAGTTCCAAATAAAACCACCGGAACAGTAGGGTGGCTACTCTTTCAACTAGCAAGAGTATTTTCTAAGATGTGTGGTTGTGGTAATTGCTCATTTGAGAATGTACAATATCAAGCTATTCCAGATGACTGATCACTCTACGTAGAAGGAAATTTTGTGATGCAGTATGTTATACTGATTTCTTTTACCATCAGTTTTCAAGTAAATTGAGAGAAACACAGTCTCCATCTAACATAAGCAAACTCTGTAATAGTTATCTCAAATCCAGTTTCTTCTTGCTGTGCATTCCTTCTCAAGTAATGGATGGAGATTATTCTTAGTACTTAACAGTTCTTTTCCATGCTGGTTCTGAATAGAGTGAAAGATTTTCTGGACCTCATTGATCAACTATCATTTTAGTTACTTCATACATATTTGGGTGTGACTCCATCAAGGTTTCATAAAAAAAAACCCATTATAACTCATTCCAATATCACCTTGCTATTCAAGAAATTGGTCTTGATAATTAAGTATGGAAAGAAGGTCAGTGAAAATAAGGACACTTAGAATTGACCTTTCTTATATAATATGATATATAAAAACTTCCTGACAGTTAGAACAATTAACCAATGGAACAACCTGCCTCCAGAAGCGGTGAATGCTCCAACACTGGAAGTTTTTAAGAAGAGACTGGACAGCCATTTGTCTGAAATGGTGTAGGGTTCCTGCCTGAGCAGGGGGTTGGACTCGATGACCTCCAAGGTCCCTTCCAACTTTATTATTATTATTATTATTATT
>NW_015393864.1:10903-13222 GCF_001527695.2 Protobothrops mucrosquamatus | reverse complement strand
TAAACTGTAAACCAGAGAATGTCATGTTAGAGTTATACAGGAACATGGGGCTCCTGAAACTGTTGGGTATAGTCCACAGAAGCCCTATTTCAACTATCATTTTTACAACTAATGATAGATTTATGAGGGCATTAGTTGTTACTCATAACATATTGGACTGAATAGTTTTGGATAATAGCCAACATTCTAATTGTAGTAAATTTCATGAAGTTCCTCAAATCATTGTCTACTGAGTGAGGGAGATAATATGATCTTGTGATCTCAAAAGCACCAGACTAATTTTAACACTGAACAAAGGCCTTTTGCTATTTCAAACAAAAAAGCTACTTTTTTTCCACCCAGGAAGTACTGCAGTTCCATAATGCCTTGGCATGCTTTGTGTAAATAAAATATTATACTGTATTTCCCACTGCTGATATTTTTTTACACTTATAGAGCATTTGTAGAAACCTTTCAATCATTATAGGTTCTTGAAAATAACTCTATATTTTAAACACCACATTTGATTTTTTTTATGGAGAGTGGAGGCTTGCTATAAAGTTTCAGAAAAGTGTGTGCACAGGGACATACTGTCTTGATTCAATTGCTATTAATTAATGAGGAAAACACAATAACATATGAAAAGATCAAAGCACTAAATTCAATGCTGTTAGTTCAGAACAAGTGTGTAGCAATTACTGACCTAAGGCCAGTCTGTCCCTCCTCAGGCTACTGGCTTTCTGACTAAAGCTAGGACAAAGTAGAAAATAAATTAGAAGCTGAAAGTGCATTAAATCACAAGCTAGACTTTTTGTATTTATACATGCTTGTTTATAGAATTTCAAGGTTAGTATTTGCTCATAGAAATATTTCAGCCTGAAAGAATGGCTACTGAAATCTGGGTGCATTGTTGTCCTTCTGTGTGTGTGTGTGTGTGTGTGTGTGTGTGTGTGTGTGTAAACTCACAGAGGAATAAGGGCCATTTAGGCTAATGAGTCTATTTCCATACTCAGTGTATATATAATTGCTATTCAATTATTCAAACCATAGATACAGTGGAAGTCCAATCCAGTGTCTGGAAGCTGTTAGGGTCTGGAGGGAAAGAAACAAGTCAAAATTGCAAGATGGACATGCTGTTTGTCCATTAACCTTCTGGCACTTTCCCTGTCCTAGTGATTGTTCTGGATGGGGAAGGACGGCCCTGAATGATCAGATTCATGGTCTGAGACCTCCAACTACTGCTTGATAGAAAGTTATGTCGGGGGGGGGGACTTAGCCTAGCTTGGGATAGCATACCCATTACAGCCAAACTTGGACTGTGGTGGCCTGGCAAATCTGCACGATCACCTACTTCAGTTGGATGTGATCCCCTCCAATCTGTCTCAGAATAACAGAGTTAGAAGGGACCTTGAAGGTCTTCTAGTCCATCCCCCTGCTCAAGCAGGAAACTCTATCCCATTTCAGACAAATGGTTGTTCAATCTCTTCTTTAAAATTTCCAGTGTTGGAGCATTCACAGCTTCTGGAGGCAAGCTGTTCCACCAATTAGTTGTTCTAACTGTCAGGAAATTTCTTCTTAATTCCAGGTTGCTTCTCTCCTTGATAAGTTTCCATCCATTGCTTTTCGTCCTGCCTTCAGGTGCTTTGGAGAACAGGATGACCCCCCCTCTTCTTTGGGGCAGCCCCTCAAATATTGGAACCCTGCTATCATGTCAACCTTGGTCCTTCTTTTCATTAGACTAGAAGAACTAGGGGTGATATGGTAGCATCTCAACCCAAAGTTTTTGCCCCTGGATCTGGGTTCAAGGGTCTGAGCAGGAGCAGGCAACCTTCTCTAAACAGGGAAGTCGAAAAGCCAGGAGAACAAAAAACAAAACAAAAAAACATCTGTTCATCCAAACCTGGATGCTGAGAATGCCCCATTGTTTGACCCCAGGGGAGGGGGGGGCTAGAGATAATGGAACATTCTACCTCTGGAAATTCATAAACTCTTCCTAAGCTCCTAAGCGTTTGGAAATCAGCTGACCAATAGCTCTTCTTCAGCACCTTGGACTGATGAGGAGCAAGGGAAGTCAGCTCTTGAATGCTGATTTTGGGCTGAGGATATTTTTTGGAGGGGGGTGGATTTTATTTTATTTATTATTATTTATTTATTATTTGAATTTATATCCCGCCCTTCTCCTTGCGGACTCAGGGCGGCTGACAATCAATTAAAAACACCACTAACAATCACAAGTTAAAATTAATTAAAATGAAATATTTAAATTGTCTAATTAAAAAGTAATTAAAAACCCCTCTAAAAAACCCCTCTTAAAAATTATCCTAGGCCAGTCCCGCTTGT
>NW_015393864.1:6398-8720 GCF_001527695.2 Protobothrops mucrosquamatus | reverse complement strand
TCAGAAACAAGGCAACACATTCTACTGTTCCAGGACAACACTCAATAACTGGAAGGAAACTGACAGCAGCAGAGTGAGTGTGGCTATATCACATCTCTGGGCATGAATTGTTTTATTTTATTTATTATTTTAGAAGGGAGGGAATTTGGGGATTTTCCTTATTAAACTGCAGACACTAATCCAGGCAATTGAAAGCCCCAGTAATTGTATACAAATACATTCTGGCCTGGGGTGATGTGAAAAGTCAGCCTAGAACTGCTAGAACATTAGTTTTTCACTGCCACTATCAAACTATTTAAAGGTAGCCTAAAGGGACCTCTACCAAGAAAAATGAATACAGAGAACTAGCTGCTACATAAGCTGCCAAGTGTTAGAGAGTTCCTTTGGTACATGATAATTTGGGTCTCTAAGGCACCGTTTCCACTTTTTTCAGCTGCAAACGTTAACACGATGAATAACTGATGTTGCATTTTTTTTTACTAGAGAGAAATGAATTGAAATCCCCACTCACTTGTAAATTTTGTGGTGACCTTGAGCTATGCCATAACTGTGGATTAGAATAATAAATATTGCAAGGAAATGGTGAAGATGAACAAGACAGAAACTGTGAAACCTTGAATGCCTTTCATAAAGTACTATAATAAATCATCATACAGTGAGATCACTCTCTGACTTTTTGTGTTTCCCAGAATGCCTATCTCCAGAGTAAAGGCAATGCATAAGCCCTGCTGAAATTTCAAGAAGCAGAGTGATTTAAAAGTATTTTGGATACGCCCCTCTACAAATACACAGTTAAAATATCTTGATGGGACTGCTGATATTTATTAGATGTGATAGTAAAGTGGTAATTACAGACTTTATGTACAATTCTGCTTCTAACAGGGCAATGTTATTGGGTATTATATGTACAGTATATGTATTTTTCCTTCTTTTTTAAATTACCTTTGAAGGTTTGTATTTCAAAAGGCTATTCTGCAGTTCTCTAAATTTTAATAATTTCTCTTTCCTTTTTAAATTTAGTTTGTTTCAATTAAGGCTGCTTTATAATGATAGTCCTCCGAAGCACAATTCATTGTGTGGTTTCTAAATGCTTCTGTTAAATAAAATTGCTTTGCTCAACATGCAAATGTTCATTTGTAACCAAATAACCTGGTCACCGAGAACCCACTATAAATATGTGGCATGGCTCCACAGTTAAGGAATTGCACAACTATAAATCCAGAGAGAGAGAGAGGATATGTTGTTAAGATACAATGAGTCACAAAAAAGGGAGACTATAGCTATCACATTGCAATTCCAGGCTCACACATTCCATGGATACAACCTGCCTTACCTACCTTACTGCCACAAAGTCAGAGTGAAATAGTGCTTTGCAAAATGCAAGAGTCACTGCAGGATGTTAAAACAGGGGTCCTCACCCTGAGGCTGCAGGCCTCAAAGTCCTGTAAAGGTTACCACTAACTTGTACATTTTTTTCATGTGAAGAAGGGGATAACTTTTAAACTACTTTTTTTAAAAATCCTGGCCTATTGACATTTGATAGTCCACCTCTAAGGCCCATCCTGTACAAAGGTTTCCAATAACAACCTAGAGTTGGCTGTGCTATTATAAATAAAAATGTTTTGGGAATAGTCTATATGTAGCCCGCCAGCATCCAAAGCTGTCCCTTGTTATGTTTTATCTGCACTACTGGGTTGATTTCAGTGAAGCTTGATTGATCTTTTAAATGACTTATCCCCTTCCCCCCCCTTCATGGGTCTCTCTCTTTATAAGTCAATAAGTGCCTAGTTCTTCACTCCTTCCTTTACAATCAAATGTCCCCAGGCTGCTGTTTCCTCTTCCCATATACTGTACAATGGCACTAGCAATAGCACTTAGACTTATATATCGCTTCACAGTGCTTCACATCCCTCTCTAAGCAGTTTACAGGGTCAGCATATTGCCCCCAACAATTTGGCTCCTCATTTTACCAACTGTTGTGTCCCGGGACTTGCAGCAAGCAAGCCCTGGCGGTCGCCATGGCAACGGGCTGCGGAAGCTGCCCGGGGCCAGACAAACTGGCAACAGCTTGTGCGCATGCGCAGGAAAGCGCGCGCTCAGTAACGAGTTTTCCCGGACCGTTGGTGTTGCTCTCAGAGCCGGTTGTAAGCAGAGAAGAGAAGCAGGAGGCCTGTGAGTCTCCGTTTACTGCAATGAACAATTAAGTCATTAAAGAAGCTTTTGGTTCACACTATGCCTGTTGAACTGTCATTTGAATCCAAGGATTTAACACTGGCGACGAGGATGGGATCTTCTTACAACAATTAACAGAGTAAGAAGGAC
>NW_015393864.1:0-2878 GCF_001527695.2 Protobothrops mucrosquamatus | reverse complement strand
GGCCTCACGTTCAATCAGAGGTCGCGGGTTTAATACATGTGAGCGCATGGGCCCACATAAGTTTAATCCGGGGGTGAAGGGGTGTTGTGTCCCGGGACTTGCAGCAAGCAAGCCCGGGCGGTCGCCATGGCAACGGGCTGCGGAAGCTGCCCGGGGCCAGACAAACTGGCAACAGCTTGTGCGCATGCGCAGGAAAGCGTGCGCTCAGTAACGAGTTTTCCCGGACCGTTGGTGTTGCTCTCAGAGCCGGTTGTAAGCAGAGAAGAGAAGCAGGAGGCCTGTGAGTCTCCGTTTACTGCAATGAACAATTAAGTCATTAAAGAAGCTTTTGGTTCACACTATGCCTGTTGAACTGTCATTTGAATCCAAGGATTTAACACCAACCTTGAAAGGATGAAAGGCTGAGTCAACCTTGAGCCAGTCAGAATTGAACTGCTGGCAGTCGGCAGAATTAGCCTGTACTACTTCATTCTAACCACTGCGCCACCACAGTTCATACAACTGCTTGCCTGCTGAAACCCAACACAAACATAAGTACAGTAGAGCAGGGGTCCCCAACCCCCGGTCCGTGGACCAGTACCGGGCCGCAGCATACCAGCAACCAGTCTGCACAAACAAGCAAAGCCCCATCCATGGGATGCAGGCAACATACAAAATCACGCACTCCGGTCCATGGAAAAACCTTTCTCCACAGAACCTGGTGCCCAAAAACCAGGGGACCTCTGCAGTAGAGCAGAAAGCACATTGTATCAGGCTTTTAGCATGCTATGCTACTGAAGTAGTAAAATAAGTGGATGTACAATGGCAGATCAGATCACTTCAGTGGTAAATCACCCATTCAGCCTTCCATTTTGGCTTGGTGTGTGTGTATGTGTGTGTGTTGGTGTTGGGGGCAATTTGAAGTTAGCAAATCATTCCGATATCTTTGTAAATTATTTGTACATAAAGGATCAAAAGCCAGATATGACCCTCTGCCTGGAAAAAAAATGTCTATCTCAAAGTTAGAAGAATTAATGTTGAAAGATAGGAACATGAAATAGCTTTGGGGCTGGACTGCTGCCTAATGCTTTACAGTCTAACTACTCCATGTATTTCAAGTATCCAGTTCAATCTTCCATTCGTGAGGAATGGGTTATTATTTTTTTTAAAAATCAGTAAACCTTAAATTATTTACAATTTGCCTTATCCACCTTAAACGAGCCACAGATATTGTTTCTCATGCCCTTTCTGCCTACTTTTTTCATTTTATAAGGAGGTGACCTAAATGACAGGCAACAGGTGTCTATCTTGATGAAAAAAAAATCCAATTAAAGACAGTATGTATGATTCAGTAGCCAAGGCCATCTGGGGTAGGTGTTTAATAGGGTTCCATAAAGCTTGAAGAGTTGATTCCCTCCAGCGAAGGCTGATACAAAGTGTGCCTTTGAAACTACCTGTAAAAATCAAACCAGCCACATTGCTTGACTTCAAGATCCTGTTCTGATAGCCAAAATGAACTTCTGCGCATTTATTGGAAGTGCCAAACAAAGTTTTTGAGCCCATGCCGACTGCCTTGACATAGCAAGTTGTGTTTCTTCTGTGGCATCAAGTACTTCAAACGGAAGCACAGCTGCTTCTCCCACCTGTAATTCACTGGCCAATTTTCTGCAAAAACCCAAGAATTAATGGCTCAATCTGACATATTTCCTCTTTGAAACAAGCCTCACTGACTTCAATGTATAAATTTGCACCCCTGCTCACTTGCTCAAGAATAAACCCACTGACTTCAGTCAATTCACTGACAGTGATGTTGCTGAGGGAAACATTTAATAAAAATTTATTCATCTAATAAAAAACAAAACACATAATTAATTGATTCATGGTCACTGTCAGGTGCTAACATGCTTGCAGTAGACTCTTTAAGTGTTCTGGTTAATTCAGAAAACTGTTCTGGAAAGTGCATCTGTAATTCCAAACTTGTGTAACCCACTCCATTAAACATTCTAGAAGTTGTGGTTCCAGTATATGTGGAGGATATTACATTGCAAAAGATTCAATCTGCACTAGCCATACATTATTTCTTAATATTCACTGAGGAGAAGGACCACCTCAGATATTGGATCCCGCTTGCAAAGTAGGTTCAACTGAGTAGAGTGGAGTTACTCCCAAGTAAGAGCAATAAACTATGGACACTTACCTATAGATCACACTCAACCGGGGTGACCATATAACTCTACAGGAAGTCCTCAATTTACAACTGTCCATTTAGTGACTGTTCGAAGTTACAATGGCATTGACAAAAGTGACTTATGACCATTTTCCCCACTTATGATCCCTACGGTCACGTGATCAAAATTCAGATTCTTGACAACTGGTTCATATTTATGATGGTTGCAGTGTACCGGGATCACGTGATCCCCTTTTGTAATCTCCTGACAAGCAAAGTCAATGGGGAAGTCAGATTCACCATGTTACTAATTTAACAACCATGGTGATTCACTTAACAACTGTAGCAAGAAAGATTGTACAATGAAGCAAAACTCACTTAACAACTGTCTCATTCAGCAACAGAAATTTTGGACTCGGCTGTGGTTAGGGTTAGGCTCCTGCTATTTACCCGCAGCTACATTTGTCTAAAATGGAACAAAGTGCACACAGATATTGAAATGTAGTGATCAAAGCCAGCCTACTGCTTCAATACAACACTTTTGTTTTTTTTCTTTTCTCATTATGTGAAGCCCAGATGACTCCTCAAATCCTGAAATGACTGAGAATGAAATATATGATTTGCATTTGCTTGCAATGAAGCTTCCTTATTAAAATGAATGTGCCCTTTAATAAGACATTACAGTTTATTCTCCTGTTGTTCTTTCAAATTTCCCTGTATAAGCCATAGAGA
>NW_015393863.1:11958-13223 GCF_001527695.2 Protobothrops mucrosquamatus | reverse complement strand
TAAGAGAAGCCGGACGACCGTTTTTAGGAGGCCTGAAGTGGACTCTGAAGATCCTGCACATTCTTAAAGATATGCATCACGCATTTTAAAAAGTACATTTCGACAAACATTTTTTAAAAGATATCATCACAATTGCAGAAAAGGAAATGGACTTGTGAAAACATGTCATTTGAAGAGGAACATCTCCTTAGGAGAGGCATTGTTAATGCCCATATTTTTAATTCATTCATTCATTCATTTATCTACATCGCCCAGAGCCCGTCTGTAAGGTGGGCAGTTAAGAAGTTTGATCGATAGATAGATAGATAGATAGATAGATAGATAGATGGATGGATGGATGGATGGATGGATGGATGGATGAACGAACGAACAAACAAACAAACAAACAAATAAATACATTTGTTTATTTTTCAATTGCAGAATCTGTTCTTTGGGCTATGGTAATCCTAAGTGTCAATAGAAGCCAAGAATCCATGAGGAACACTGGAAGTTTAATAACTTGGGAAGAAAATAGAAAAAAGTAATTAGAGTAGAGTAGAAGAATAGAATAGAATAGAATAGAATAGAATAGAATAGAATAGAAAATATGGAATGGAATAGAATGGAATGGAATGGAATAGAATAGAATAGAATAGAATAGAAAATATGGAATGGAATGGAATGGAATGGAATAGAATAGAATAGAATAGAATAGAATAGAATAGAATAGAATACAAAATATGGAATGGAATGAAATGGAATGGAATAGAATAGAATAGAATAGAATACAAAATATGGAATGGAATGAAATGGAATGGAATAGAATAGAATAGAATAGAATACAAAATATGGAATGGAATGGAATGGAATATATGGACTGGACCGGACCGGACCGGACCAGAACAGAACAGAACAGAACAGAACAGAACAGAACAGAACAGATGGAATGGAGTGAAATAGAATGGAATGGAATAGAATAAAATGGAACGGAATGGAACAGAACAACAGAACAGAATAGAACAGGTATCATCCACGCAAATAACAGAGGTTTTTTTTTTTTTTTTTTGCACAACTCTTGAGAAGGCGTTTTGGGCTCTGGACTACAGTGCAGACTCTTCTCTGGCAACTGTTTGTCGGAAATGGTGTAGAGATTCCTGCTTGAGCAGGGGGTTGGACTAGAAGACCTCCAAGGTCCCCCTTCCTGCTCTGTTCTTCTGTGACTCCTGAGGAGAGATATTTGGTGGACTCGTCCTTAAGCCTTTCTTTCCTTCTCCTTCTCCTTCTCC
>NW_015393863.1:4775-8222 GCF_001527695.2 Protobothrops mucrosquamatus | reverse complement strand
TCTTCTAGTCCAACCCCCTCCTTGCTCAAGCAGGAGACCCTATACCCTTTCAGACAAGTGGTTGTCCAATCTCCTCTTAAAAACCTCCAGTGCTGGAGCACCCACAACTTCTGGAGGCAAGTTGTTCCACGGATTAATTGTTCTCACTGTCAGGAAGTTTCTCCTTAGTTCTAGGTTGCTTCTCTCTGAAACTCTGAAAACAAAGTCTGAGGAAATGTGTCTGTTTCTAAATAAAGCGTTATGCTTCCAGATTTTCAAAATCTGGTCCTACTTAATCACACAATCTCAGTGACAGTCAGTGCAGAAGTTTCTTTAGTGAGAAAAAGTTATTCTTCTAATTATTGATTATGATAACCGAATAACAACAACAACAACAACAACAACAACAACAACAACAGCAACAGAGCTGGAGGTCTCCTAGTCCAAGCCCCTGCATAAGCAGGAGACCCTTTACCATTCCAGACAATTGGCTGTCCAGTCTAATCTTAAAAGCCTCCAGTGATGGAGCATCCACAACTTCTGGAGGGCAAGCTGTTCCAGCGGTTAATTCTTCTCACTGTCAGGAAATCCTTAGTTCCAGGTTGCTTCTCTCCTTGATTAGTTTCCACCCGTTGCTTCTTGTCGTGCCTTCAAATGTTTTGGAGAATAGCTTGACTCCCTCTTCTTTGTGGCAACCCCTGAGATATTGGAACACTCCTATAAGCGCATTCAATTTTTTTGCTTTTTTTATTTCTTAAAGTAGCTCAATCAGAAGGTCACTTTGCAAAATCTGGAAAAAAGAGACGAGCAATAAAGAGGAGCTATGTTGGGAAGCCATAATGCTGATAGACCATCAAGAACAGGGCTCTTCCAACTTGGCCCTTTTATGACTTGTGGACTTCAACTCCCAGAATTCCTCAGCCAGCGTGTCTGGCTGAGGAATTCTGGGAATTGAAGTCCACAAGTCATGAAGGGGCCGTAGTTCCCCCATGCTGGCTCAGGAATTCTGGGAATCGAAGTCCGCAAATCATGAAGGGGCCATAGTTCCCCCATGCTGGCTCAGGAATTCTGGGAGTTGAAGTCCACAAGTCATAAAAGGGCCAAGTTTGAAGACCCCTGGTCTAGAAGCTAAACTGTATGATGAACAATTGAAGGAACTGGGTATGTCTAGCTTAAGAAAGAGAAAGACTAGGGGTGATACAGTATGATAGCTGTCTTCTAGTACTTGAGGGGTTATCACAGAGAAGAGGGTGTTCAATCTATTCTCCAAAGGACCTGAAGGCAGGACAAGAATCAATGGATGGAAATTAATCAAGGAGAAAAGCAACCTAGAACTAAGGAGAAGTTTCCTGACAGTGAGAACAATTAATCAGGCTACCTCCAGAAGCTGTGGCTGGTCCATCACTGGTGGTTTCTAAGAAGAGACTGGAGATTGTCTGGAATGGTATAGGGTCTCTTGCTCAAGTAGGGGGTTACACTAGAAGATCTCCAAGGTCCCGCCCAACTCTGTTATTCTGTTTATATGAATCTAGCATAAATCTCCATCTTAAATATGGAGTATGTAATGAATTGCTCTAGATAAGTCTCCATCTACCCTTTGGAACACATTTCCCCCCCAAGGGAGATTAGCTCTGGCCCTATCGTCCTTCTGGAAATTCCTTGAAATATCTTTTCTCTAGCAGGCTTAGGAATCCCATGTTAATGAGGAGCCCTAAAATGCTTGCACTGTATGTGAGATTTTGGTGCATTCTCTTGTAATCTTATTTACATTCTGTTAATGGATTTAATTGTTAGAGTTAAAGATTTTTAGATTTGTTTTTTTTAATCGCGTACACTGTCCAGAGTTTTATTAGTAAGATGGGTGGCTTTATGAATTCAATGCAAATGTCGTGGTTCCGACAGATGAAACTCTTCAAAGAACTTTGAGGCATTATTTACCTTAAAGAATCTTTATTTGAGTAGCATAGTGTTGGCACTAACATAATCAAAGCCAAAAACTGGATTCCCCTCCCCTGAGCACATAGTATCAAAGCATAATTCCCTCCTCAATTCATAAATCACATTCTCCAATTAGTTTGAAATGCAGGCTTTCCCTCCAGTTCTCCAGCCCGCCAATTCTTATCATCTCTTATTTCAATAACCTTGGTTCTCACGCTAGGTCCAGTATTATTATGTCTAGCTAAACTCTCATGCACATTCCTCCCCCCAGCATCATCTAACTCTAACACTAAGAGTAAAACATAAGAAAAAAATGGCTGCATCTCCATCTGTTGTCAAAGCAAAAACATCCGATGTTAGCAGCGTTGACAGCAAATAGTCCTTGACTTATGACCACAACTGAGCCCAAAATTTCTGTTGCAAAGCAAGACAATTGTTAAAGTGGCTTTTGCCCCCATTTTAAGACCTTTCTTGCCACAGTTGTGAATCACTGCAGTTGTTAAGCTAGTAACACGGTTGTTAAGTGAATCTGGTTTTCCCATTGATTTTGCTTATCAGGAGGTTGCAAAAAGGGATCACGTGACCCCTGGGACACGGCGACCGTCATAAATACGAGTCAGTGTCTGAATTTTGATCGTGTGGCCGCAAGGATGCTGCAATGGTCGTAAATGTGAAAAATGGTGACCAGTCCCTTTTTTTCAGTGAGGTAACTTTGAATGATCACTTAAGTCGAGGACTACATGTAATAAATAAATGAATGAATAAATGAATAAATTCCTGGAAACTTTGCCCTCATATTTTAAAAATTCCATGGAGAAATTAACCTTTCATTTTATTCTTTGGAATCATTCCTTTCCAACGCACTTCCCACAAAAATATTTTTGGAATTTTACCTCCTGTATAAACAAGCTTAAAAGATGAATAAAACCTTAGGGGGAAAAAACATGGTTCAGTTTGCAAAGTATGCAGATACACACATACTTATTACGCTACCTTTTTTTCAGGATAAGAAAACGTGAAGGAGCACGGAGAAGAATAAGAAATACTAAACCGACACAATGAAGAGGGTAAGAAAAAAAAAGGAAACTGAGGTAAAGCTGCTGTAGCCCAACACTGCTCATTATCTTCATGTTTTTCTCTCCTTGTAAATCATTCTTTATTCTGCCACGTCCACACCTTGCAGTTGTCTGCTACCTTTTGTTCCTTAACCTTCTCTTAACCTCTGTTTTGCAGGCTCTCAAAAATGCCACCCACCCTCACCTTTATCAGTCTTCCCCTCCTTTTATTCACTCTGCCTTCACACCTTTGTTTTGTAATTCAATCCTCACTCCTTCTATCTGTTTGACCAAACCCCCTCAGTGCAATTCTTTTTGTGCAGTTGCCTAGCTTTTGCAGTTGGCTGACCTTTATTTAATCCCCCCCTCTTTCTGGATTCCAACTCTTCCCATCTAGCCACAGACATTCTCTCTCTCTCTCTCTCTCTCTCTCTCTCTCTCTCTCTCTCTCTCTCTCTCTCTTCTTCCCTCCCTC
>NW_015393863.1:0-3858 GCF_001527695.2 Protobothrops mucrosquamatus | reverse complement strand
ATCTATCTATCTATCTATCTATCTATCTATCTATCTATCTATCTATCTATCTATCTATCTATCTATCTATCTATCTATCTATCTATCTATCTATCTATCTATCTATCTATCTATCTCTATTCCCTTTTACAACCCTGTAATCTCTCAATTCGGGATAGAGTCGGATGGATGGTCACACGATCACAATTCGGGTCCTTGCTAACTGGCATGTATTCATGACATCGCAACATTCCAGGGTCGTGTGAGTGCCATTTTGCAACCTCTCCAACAATAGAAATCTATGGGGTGGGTGGGGTGGGGGGAGGAAGTCAATGTGATTCACTTAACAACTGCAGTGACTGATTTAACCAGCATGGCAAAAATACACCATCAAATCAGGTGCAACTCACTTGTCTGCCCCTACCTGAAAGGCAGGTGATGTACTTCTGCCACTCTCTGTGCTTTGATCAGGTTGAACATCTGTGTCCAGAAAAGCTGGGATTATACGCTGCGTAGGTGTAGCCAAGCCATGGAGGGCTGCCAGCTCTTTAATCTGCCCTACAGCAGGTAGGTGGGAGGTGGGTGAGGACCAAGGGGTGGCATTTATATGGCAGCCTTACTCCACCCTTTGGTGTAAACAGAGGGGAGTTGACTGACAGGTGGCTCAGACTTGCCAAGAAATTGCTGAAAACTTGGGAAGAGAGAGAGAGAGAGAGAGAGAGAGAGAGAGAGAGAGAGAGAGAGAGAGAGAGAGAGAGAGAGAGAGAGAGAGAGAGAGAGAGAGAGAGAGAGAGAGAGAGAGAGAGAGAGAGAGAGAGAGAGAGAGAGAGAGAGAGAGAAATAGAGAAATAGAGAATGTTGGTAGAAGCTAGATTAACCTCACCGTGCATGTCTGTAGAGGTTCTCAGTCATCCAGGTCATTTTTTCCAAGAGGCAACTGGACTTCCTTTGTTTTCATTGGTCTACAAATTTTGGGGAATGATGGACCTCTCTGAGATAAAATGTGTTAATTCTTGCATATTTTGATTAGACGAATTAGAAAACGGGTGATAAAGGTGCTGGCTGGCTCAAGTGTTCAAGATTATTTTGGAATAAATATTTTGAAGCGTGCCCGGTTCCCAAAGCCTGATTGTTTTCCTGGCATATATACTTTTGTGCTTTTGCGTTGGGTCCTGCCATTCTGCTGGGGGGAGGGGGCACACTTGCTTTCACTTGGGATAACTGTGGATTGGCTGGATTTCAAATGGACATTATGACTTCGGTGGGAGGAGGGCATATTGCTGGTTTAAAGGGAGGGGAATTCAGATGTTGGCTTAATGTCATGGTTCCGACAGATGAAACTCTTCAAAGAACTTCGAGGCATTGTTTACCTTAAAGAATCTTTATTCGAGAAGCATAACGTCGGCACTTACATAGTCGAAGCCAAAATCTGAATCCCCCTCCCCTGAGCACATAGTATCAAAGCACAATTCCCTCCTCTAATTCACAGTCATAAATCACATTCTCCAGTTAGTTTGAAATGCAGGCTTTCCCTCCAGTTCTCCAGCCCACCAATTCTTATCACTTCTTATTTCAATAACCTTGGTTCACACACTAGCTACAGTATTGTTGTGTCTAACTAAACTCCCATGCAGATTCCTCCTCCTCTCCCCCAGCA
Organism: Protobothrops mucrosquamatus; assembly: GCF_001527695.2. Classification (NCBI taxonomy): domain Eukaryota; kingdom Metazoa; phylum Chordata; class Lepidosauria; order Squamata; family Viperidae; genus Protobothrops; species Protobothrops mucrosquamatus. Next base: position 2,222 of record NW_015393863.1, on the reverse strand, counting down.
TCATCTAATTCTAACTCTAATTCTAAGAGTAAAACATAAGGAGGAAAATGGCTGCATCTCCATATGTTGTCAAAGCAAAAACATCCGATGTTAGCAGCGTTGACAACACCGTTTGAGCGGAATTTTCCCCAGATCTTGCCTTGTCTTCCCTACTGTCACTAACCCCTAATAAAAGTTTCCTTTTGAGATGATGCTTGTTTTCAAGACTTCTGCTTTCTTGGGTGGTTAGCTAAGGTGGATCCTTACAGAGTGAGAATTCACTAAAACCTGTGCCATAACAAATCTGTTAAATTTTAACATTCCCTAAACAATTTTTGCCATTCTTATTTTTACTCATATAACACGATCAATATGCACGATGTTTTACAGAGCAACACAATCAACCCTAATCGTAATTTTAAGGACAAAACAAGCTACTATGTTTGATTTGTTTTGGGCCAGGTTCCCAAAAAGATAACCGTGGTAAACCTTTGCAGCAAAGCCAAAGAATCTTTATAATATCTTAATCAGTAGTAGACTTACTATTTTATAAACGTTTCTGAATGACAGTCCACTAAAACATAACGCATTTATCGCAATATAAGCTTTAGCAGATCAGGGTCAATGGCCTGTGGTGGTCCATAAGAGAATATGTGATAATACTATTTAAAATATCACAGGCTCTTTACTGATGGTGCTGTAAAACAGCAGACCCCAACTGTTTGGGGGCCAGGGACCGATTCCGTAGAGAGAGATTTTTCCGTGGACCGGAGGAGGGTACGGTTTTGCACGCTGCCTGCATCCCACACATGTTTCCTGCCTGAGCAGGGAGTTGGACTAAATGACCTCCAAGGTCCCTTCCAGCTTTATTATTATTATTATTATTATTATTATTATTATTATTATTATTATTATTATTATTATTATTATTATTATTATTATTATTATTATTATTATTATTATTAATCATCGCACAATCAGCCAGATGTCTACCTTTCGACTCCTTCCCAAGGATCTGGGATAGGCAGATGTGGATATTTCATGGTGTTACAGATATTGTCGCAGGATGGAAGCAGTTCCTAGTAAGGCTGCCTTTTGCAATTGACTCATGGCGAATGTGTCAATGCCGATGATGGTGTTCAAGTGGTGCTCCAGTTGTTTTGGGATTGCACCCAAGGCGCCTATTACTATTGGTACTACCCTTGCTTGCTTTTGCCACAGTCTTTCTATTTCTATTTGTAGGTCTTTGTATTTTGTGATCTTCTCCAGTTCTTTCTCGTCTATTCTGCTGTCTCCAGATGAGAAAGAACTGGAGAAATAGCAAAAATTATTATCATCATCATCATCATCATCATCATCATTACTACTACTACTACTACTACTACTACTACTACTATTATTATTATTATTATCATGATCATGATCATGATCATTATTATGTGCAGATGGGACTTCGCTGGTTTGCGTGGCCCCAGTTTCTGGTGCGCTGTGGACCAATAAATGAAGGGAAAGTGATGTTACTGGCATCAGTAAAAAGATAAATTTATAACGATCGGTGTGGCACCATTCTCATTGCTCCATGACATTTTGCAGAAAAGTTATGGAGCATAATTGCACATTCTCCCCTCATAATTCTGCATTATTTTGATGCAGTTTTGACCTGAAGCCGTATCTTGGAAACTGGAGCCAATGAATACTCAGGACTTAATTTCCCTTTACTCGTGACCCAATTCTGGCAAAATGAAGCTACTTTAATTTCCGAGCCTTTCTACTTGTAGATGCTTCTTGGACGAGAAGCGAGAAGGTCTTCAAGGAAAAACAAAGTCCAGATGCCTTTTGAAAAAGCAGCTTTGGGACAACTCCCAATTAAGTTAACGTTCATCTGCCTTTTGATCTGGCCTGGATAATCTTGTCCCGGTCTTAAAAGCTAACAGCCAAAAGGAAAGGAGTCCGTAACGTCTCAGAATTTCACCGTTGGGTGTGTGAGTCAGTGAGACAGATGCTCAAGGATTGCCACCTCACAGCCGTGCTCAAGGAAGGTGATTGGACGTGAGTGACATGCGCTGACAGGTCCTCACTAGCTTCAGAAGATGACTCTTACCTGCAGTTTGCTTAAGGATGCCATCCCAGGCTGGGACTGGAAAGGTAGGTTTGTGATGCAACAGACACAGGTGTATTCCTGGGGTGTAAACACTGGGATTTGCATAAACCGGAGCATCTTTCTTCTGAAGACTTCCCTGGCA
>NW_015393862.1:6264-13224 GCF_001527695.2 Protobothrops mucrosquamatus | reverse complement strand
TAGGCACTTTGATCATATGCATAATTGTAGTAACATAATTACATATTCCAAGATGGTATAAAGCTGCAATCCACCTCAAATGTTCTGCAACACCCCAGGGCTTGAGAATGCATCCTTTATGGGCTGACAAATTGCAAGGGATGGTTTACACTGCCACATTATCAATAGGGGGTCATGCCTCCTGTGCCCCCCTAAAGGCTCCCTAATATGGTCTCCTAATGGGGTCATCCAGGCTACACCATCTTTGTGGTTCTGTAAAGCTGGGGATTCTATGGAATCCTTGCAAAAGAATAATGTACAGTACAATGCAGGCATATAAAACAATACATAAAATTAAATAAAGTAAAAATAAAACAGTTGCAAACTCCTTCTGTCGAGAAGGAACTATAGTTAGGATGAGATTCAACAACTCCTTTGTTTACCTCTTCAGCACAATGAAAAAATGTATCGTTCCCCTGGCAGCTTTTAAGACAGCAGGAACCTTCTTATTGATGCTAAAGCCAAACTTTGCATTCCTTTTATTCCTTAAATAAATCTGACAGTGAATGTAGAGACTGCATTGCTTCCAGGCTTTTTCCCCCCTCAGTTGTTGCTGGGAAGAATGCTCTTTCTTTCAGCTGCTGAAGACCCTAAAACCAGTGGTGGGATTCAGCTGGTTTGCATCATTTCGGCAGAACCGGTAGCTAATTTTTTGTTGCCCAGGCCCAGAATGGACTTCTGAAAGCAGCATCAACACAGAGAACTGGTTGTTCACATATTTGAATCCCACCACTGCCTAAAGCTGGATGCCCAGGGGAGCCAGAACTGGAGCTCAGGAAAGTCAGCAAAGAATGTTAGACACTTAAGTATAGTTCTTGAATCCCAACTGATTTTTTTGTTGTTTTTTGATGAAAGAAAATAAATTCAGACTGAGATCACACAAAAATGAAGCAGCTTCTGCAGCTAAAATATGATTGCAGGACTTCTGGTTGCTTTTGTTTTCTTTCCTAGGTCTACTGTCCTTTTTGGGGGTTGAAGATGAGGTGTTAGTATGTAAAGGTAAAGGAACCCTTTGTCCTGGTGACTTCAGGAGTAGTTCATTTAGTTTTCTTAGGGCCAGCATTTCAAGGGGTTTGCCCCTGCATTATTCTTGTTTAGATTTCCTGATCTAGTCTACAATTTTGGCATTTGACAATGGTCTTCTATTCGAGTATTATTCAAAGCTGGCTAGATGCTGCCAGTTTAACATCTGTGTGTGTATAGTTTCCTTTCCCAAAACTGTTGGCAAGGTTGTATATTTCTGCAACATATTTTTGTGTCATGGAGCATTAGTCTTCACCTCTGGAGTCCTTAGCAGCCATTTTAATGTGAGCCGTGCTCGTCTTCACTGACCAAACAAAAATGATAAATGATATAAAAAGAAAGCAAGAATCAACCCAATTTATTGTTAGCCACAGCGTAAATGGAAAACAATATACATACCGTAGAAAATGACCCAAGGATAAATACTGTTACAAAGACTAAATGTACATAAAATGTCCAGATGAATCCACAAAATTCCGAGAACTAAATCACCTACAATAGTATTAAATAAACAATATTTCAATAAGATGAAATATTCTTTGGTTAAAGTTTGATTCTCTTCTCTGAAGGTGGAAGTAGGAATTAGTGGGAAGGAAATCAAGTGTGGCTTCAAATTAACTAGATGCATTTTGAATGCTTTCTCAGCAGCTTCAAATCTTCACATGGCAGTTTAAATCTAAAACCACACAGTTTTAGCACTAAACTATGGTCCCTGAATAGAATTGTTTGCCCATCTCAGGAGAAGCCAATATTATATATTGAAGCTAAACATCCTTCAAAGCTGGTTCAGAAGAGCTGCTTCGGAAAGTACCACCATCATCCTTGCTGAGGGTCAAATGATATGACCTAACCATGCTGGTTTAGTGATTCTTTTATGTTTTAAAAAGGAAATCAGTACTGAGATGCTGTTTATCCAGGTTATATTGCTTCAGAGAAAAAAAGTATCGTATTGATGTGGTATAGATCTTCCATGAAGATACATAGCATTATGTTATTTTATAACAACCGCTACAGCTTTTCTTTTAACGATCCAGTTTGGTGTAGTTGTTAAGGCACCCGGGCTAGAAACTGGAACATTGCGTGTTGTAGTCCTGCCTTAGGCACAAAGCCAGCTGGATAACTTTCAGTCAGTCATCCTCTCTCAGCCCTAAGATTCAGAAAAGAGCACACCACTGCCAAAATCTTGCCAAGAAAATTGCAGGGGCTGGTCCAGACGGTTGCCAGGAGTCAAAACTGTCTTGAAGGCATGCACACGCACACAAGCACACGGCCTATTAGTCATGATTTATAAAATTAATAACAAATATAAAGTATCAGGTTAGCTATATTGAACATTAGTTCGACCACAGTTTCCTTCTATAGTGCTGGCGTAAAATTAATTGGCTTCTTCTAGTGCACAGCTTTACCTATTTTGCAACTTCATTAAGGTGTAAGGAAACAAACATTTCTTCTTAAGTGATAAAGAGTAGAGAAAGTTCATTTTCTTAAGGAAATGCCTTTTCTACTGTAAATGTGCTACACCAGAAATTTTCTTCTTCTCTTTTAATAATCATAACACATCTCACACTTCTAAAAGTATACATTTTTTCCATACTAGCTCAGTGCATTGTCTCTTCCCTCCCTCACTACCTGGAAATAGGTTAGACATATGACAATTCCTCCCGGATAATTGGCATTTTAATGTCTCCAACACATAATCCCATGTATTTCTAAACAAAGGATATTTCTTTCATTGGAAGTTGCTGAGGACATGAAAAACAGGAAATATTTAAATGCTATAGGAAATGGAATTATCAGATTAGCAAGACCAATGAAAGAAAGTAAACCCTAAAGAAGCCAATATGAGTATTCATATTTATTTCTTGATGTCTACGACATCAAGTGGGAATTTGCATGTATTAATGTGTTACAATGCAGAGAATATAACAGATAAAAGTCGTGGCACCTTTCATTCTCAGCTGCAAAACAGGGCTTCCCACTGACAAGTCAATTCACCTGTTCATGGGGAAAATCATTTATCTTAAAACAAGAAATTTTATCTACAAGAAAGTAAGGTGCTTCACCACCACATTATTTGATTTGCTTGCCTTGAAAGCAATCTCTGCTTTCATTCATGAATCTGGATTAAATTCATCTGAATGAAGTATCCCTTTGTGTTTCAAACCAGCTTTGAGCTTCCATTGCTCAATTAGTTCTCAACAAAGTGTAAGTGATTCCTAATTCCTCTGTTTCCTAATAGAAACAGAGAACAACAAAACTCCGGTATATCATTCAGTGAAGGAGTAAAAATAATAAAACTTTGGTGGCAGGCTCTTCACCAAATCTAGGACATGGAACAGGGTCATAGACTGAGCCAACTAAGTGATAAGGTCCTCATTCAAGTCACTTTACTTCAGTAGTACAGGAGGTGAAGATTTTATTTAAAGTTGAACAAAACCTGGAGAGATGCCCAAGAATTGTTTAGGAACCCCAAATTCTCAGGAATTGACTGATCATGTTCCTCTTCTTGTAGGCATAAAGTTGCATCTCTGAGATCCATAACAGTGATAACGTAATTCATAAAAAGATTAGTCAATTTCTTCAAGAAAGACAGAGTGAAAAGGGTTAGGATGTGCTAGTTGCTACTAATGTGCTAGCTGCAAATCCTTCGTTTTCTATTCTAATAATAATAAATATTATTATATTATATTATATTATATTATATTATATTATATTGTATTGTATTGTATTGTATTGTATTGTATTGTATTGTATTGTATTGTATTGTATTGTATTGTATTGTATTGTAATGTTATGTTATGTTATGTTATGTTATGTTATGTTATGTTATGTTATGTTATGTTATGTTATGTTATGTTATGTTATGTTATGTTATGTTATGTTATGTTATATTATATTATATTATATTATATTATATTATATTATATTATATTATATTATATTATATTATATTATATTATATTATATTATATTATATTATATTAATAGAATAGTATATTCTGTATTCTATTCACATCTGCATTCTATTTTATTCCTTACTAGTTCACAACATACCTAATATTGTGTTATTTTGGAAAAATGATTTCAACTCTGTTTATGTAATGTTACAAAAGAACTATTAGAGATTGAATCTTGGACCTAACCGATAATAAGCCTATGCTTTATTCTTCCCATTCTACAGGTATAGAAGCTTTTTTTAATTGGCTTGATAAATCTTTCTCTTAGTGTTTCTGTAAGTTTTTCTCACACACNACCTAATATTGTGTTATTTTGGAAAAATGATTTCAACTCTGTTTATGTAATGTTACAAAAGAACTATTAGAGATTGAATCTTGGACCTAACCGATAATAAGCCTATGCTTTATTCTTCCCATTCTACAGGTATAGAAGCTTTTTTTAATTGGCTTGATAAATCTTTCTCTTAGTGTTTCTGTAAGTTTTTCTCACACACACCCACATGCATACCGACTCTCACTGACTCTGTATGCTTAAAGATATTAACTTTGTCCAATAGGACGTGACAAGACAACAAAGAGAAGTGCAGCACTGTGAAAAATTGTTAAGAGACTTTGCCTTTTCAAACTACAGCCCCCCCAAAAAAGAAATATTGCTTTACCACATTTGCATATCTGCTGTGCTTTCAATCATGCAGACAGCTCCCCACTGCTTTCTCTACTCCATTTAAGTCCTGACATTTGGTGCAATGTCTTATAAAAGGATATTATGAAACTGGCTCGGCTCAGACGGCAGAGAAGCAGAATTTAAAAACTCATGCTGCATTATCTATCTGCTATTTTATTTTTTTTTGGACACGGCTGAATCCTTTTGAATCCTAAGTCTTGTAACCTACTATAATTAGTATTACTGAGACATTGAACCTGCTTTTCTGATTAGCTTATGCCTGGAATAGCATGATTGATTCCACTGGTTATATGTCTAGGAATAAAGAAAAATAGGATGGCTGAAGCTGCTGCTTTAAAGGCTTGATGCTAGACTAGGTTATCTCCCAAATAATTTAACATCCCATCAAAAGAACCATATGAATTTCTTTGCAACAGTTCCAGGTTGAATCCTTCTCACTATTGAAGCTTATTGAGATGCCTTTAAGACTAGACACATGTCTGTTCTGTATTGCCTGAGTGAAGATGCATAGTATAATTATTAGTGGGATCACTCTTCCTGGGTAATAAAAATAGATGAGAACATAGTTGTTAGTGATTTCATTAACTTTTTAGTTAGTGATGGGGATGATAGAGACAAGGAAGAAGAGGAATAATGCTCCTTGCCGTGATTTATAAGGTCCCATTTTTTTCCAAAAATGATTTTTCTCTTTTCAATTGTGAAATGAAGGTTGACCAGCTGTAGACTCATTAGAAAATCCCATGATCCCCAGCAGGGTATTACATTCTTATATTATTTACAACTTAATGAGCCTGCTATGCCTCTGTCCTAAAGTTGGAAAAGGAAGTGTGTTGGGGGCAGGGGAGGAACTGGCAAGGAAAGAAAGAGTGGCGGTCTACAAATCCCATTTTAATGATGATGTAGCTTAAAAGGGACCCAAACCAAGTGACAATGCCACTTAGAACCTGTAAAGATGTCACTGTAAATTTTCTCAGTGTAAAGTACATATTCCAAACAGGCCCATTCCCACCCATCTCTTTCATTCACAAACAAACCTACATCTTCTCATCAGCTCTACTACAGGACTGGGTCACTTTCATTCAGATCTATTGCATCCCACCCATATTCTTACTTCACAAACACCACCTCATGTCTATCTTTTTTATTTCCTTCCTTTTATTAATGTCTTTCACTTCTTATGTTTCATCAGGAAAACCAAGTGGAAAATTGGTTACCCACTTAGCCATACTCGTACCACTTGCAGTAAAAAAAAAAAAAATCAGAGAAGAGCTGCTAACATGATCAAAGGCCTAGAGACTAAAACATACGAAGAACAGCTATGGCACTTGGGTTTGGCTAGTCTAAAGAAAAGAAGAAATAGGGGAGACATGATAGCAGTATTCCAGTATCTGAGGGGCTGCCACAAGGCAGAGGGGGCCAGGTTGTTCACCAAAGCACCAGAGGGAAGAATGAGAAACAATGGTTGTTTCTGATCAAAGAGAGAATCAACCTGGAATTAAGGAGAAACTTCCTGACAGTGAGGACAATCAACCAGTGGAACAGCTTGCCTTCAGAAATCGTGGGTGCTCCATCACTGGAGGTTTTCAAGAAGAGACTGGACATTCATCTGTCTGGGGCAGTATAGGTTCTCCTGCTTGAGCACGGGGCTGGAATAGAAGACCTCCAAGGTCCTTTCCTTTCCTTTCCTTTCCTTTCCTCTTAGATCGCGCAGGCAGTAAGACACAAGTCGAGTGACAGTCAGCTCTCAGTTTATTGACAAGGCATAAAGTAAATCCGGACTGGCTCTCTGGGCCAGGGGAGCCCTCTTTTATGGGATTCCCCTGGCTTGTAATCACACAATTCCATTGGCTGGCAAGACCCTGTTGCTAGTTAGCCAACCAGCAACGGGCATGAAACTGTATGCAGATGGCAATCACCCTTAATGGGCGATCAATGGTGAAGGGCAATCACCCTTAATGGGCAATCAATGGTGAAAGGCAATCACCCTTAATGGGTGATCAGGATATGCATAGGGGATTAAGGGGGGGGAATACAAAGAACACAACACCCCTCCCCTGAAAGTTCTTGCTATCGTCCTTGGTGAATAGTGGTTACATAGTCCTTCAGATATGTGGGAGGCCGATGCCCTCGCGCTGATCGGCGGGGAACCGTGTGACTCGGTTCCGCTCTTGCCTCGGTATTCTCCCCTCTGCGTGGTTGTCCTTGGGTCGCTGCAATGGGTCTCGCTTCTCGAGGTGGTTGACTGACGGGTGGAAC
>NW_015393862.1:0-2711 GCF_001527695.2 Protobothrops mucrosquamatus | reverse complement strand
TCTGGGCCAGGGGAGCCCTCTTTTATGGGATTCCCCTGGCTTGTAATCACACAATTCCATTGGCTGGCAAGACCCTGTTGCTAGTTAGCCAACCAGCAACGGGCATGAAACTGTATGCAGATGGAGAAGGGCAATCACCCTTAATGGGCGATCAATGGTGAAGGGCAATCACCCTTAATGGGCGATCAATGGTGAAAGGTAATCACCCTTAATGGGCGATCAATGGTGAAAGGTAATCACCCTTAATGGGTGATCAGGATATGCATAGGGGATTAAGGGGGGGGGAATACAAGGAACACAACATTTCCTTTCCTTTCCTTTCCTTTCCTTTCCTTTCCTTTCCTTTCCTATTCTATTCTATTCTATTCTATTCTATTCTATTCTATTCTATTCTATTCTATTCCATTCCATTCCATTCCATTCCATTCCATTCCTTGCAAAGATTGTCAGATTGGGCATGTTTTGGCCATCTTGCTGCAGGTGCAACCAATACTTTTACTCTGAACATGCACATGTTACTCTAGACAAGCCAACATTTCTAATATTAGAGATTGCCTTGCATCTCAAGTCTGGAATTGAGTCATGTCAACTGGACTTCTTTTCTTCTTTGGTTTGAAACATTTCACTGCTTATCCAAGCAGTTTCTTCAGTTTGAAAAAGCTAATTGGATAAGCATCGAAACGTTTCAAACCAAAAGAGAAAAGAAGTCCAGGTGATATGACTCAACTTCCAGGCAATTTACTTGGATGATTGAGAATCTTCATCGACATACATCTCAAAGTACTTTTGTCTGTATTTCAACCACTGGAAGGTACATGTAATGTACTGAGACTCAATCAGGGTAGCAGTCAATCACGCAAATGACAGGCCAATGCACTGAAATCTCTACCAATTTTCTATTATTGTAATATTTGTAATGTGCTATACTATAATCCACCCACTGTTATGGTAATCTCTGTTCAGACCATTCATTACTTGCTTTCTCAGTGGTTGTACATCATTTCAAGCAATATGATCTCAAGCTGCTGAATCATTTCAGTATGTTACAGAGACATGCTAATTGTTTGGATACTTTCCATGGCATCACCATGAGATCTTAGCTCAAGACTTCTTTAGGTTTTCTTTTTCTTTTCTTTCTCTGGGGAAAGCAGCCAAACTAGGAGAAGAAACAAAAAAGATTTTGATTACTCTGGAATGAATGGTCAAATTAAGGAGGCTTGCCAGTATGCTGATATGATTGGGAAGAACTTCCCTGAGAGATAGAAAACTGTCCATAAAATTGCATATCTAATAAGAATAGTATCTTGGTAACCAAAACTGAATTGGCCAACTTAGCATCTTGGCAGATAAAACAGTCCAGCTATAAAGGATTTATAACTACATTGCTAAAACCCCCAATTCTGCCAAGTCATCAAAGTTCAACTCATACTGGAATCATCAAAGTCTTCTAATGAGCCTTGTTTGATTCTAGGCTCTTCTCCTTTGTTATGCAGATATAAGCAATCAATGGATGTTCATTCTTCTGACAAATCTGGAGGAGCGATCACTATTTAGAACCCCAGGCAACCAATATCCATTCTGAAGCCAGACCTACTGCTCACAAGCAGAACCTGGTTTACAAAATTGTAGCTCTTTTTCTTCTGCATAATTTTTGTTTAGTGCTATCTGTTAGCAAAGCTCTGAATCAAAACAGGGGATGCTCCCTTTAAAGGGACTGGATTAGTTTAGAATCGGGTTCAGCGCAGTCACTAAAAAGAGCTTTCCCACATGTATGAAGCCTGGCTCACAGCAAACAATTGAATCAACGTGACCCACTTTGAGCATTTGATTCACAGCATTGAAACGGAATGATTTGATTTTCCAAGTGGACTTCCTGTATTGGATTGAACTGGACAATTCTATGACAATCTAGATTGAAGTGATGCCTTCCAGTGGAATATAACTATTTTCCTTTCTTTTTTGCCATAAATGTATTATATGAAATAGATAAAATAAATATGAAAACCTAATACAAGCATATATAAAAAAAGAAAAAAAATATTTAGAGAGTGCAGAAATATGTCTCCCCCTAAAAAAAAATAAATAGGAAGATCAGAAAATAAAATTATTTTTCCGAGGTCTAGGATCTCTATTCTGATGCCTGTTTTTAGGTCAAGAATGATTGTTAGTTCCTTGGATACCCCATGATGATTTTTTTGCATCTTGTAGTTTCCTTTGCTAACTCATTATTTAGAGAAATAATACCTGTAAAATCTTCCACTGAATCCACATTTTGCCCCTTGCTTGATGTAATTATATTTTTAAGACTCCTAATTGTCCAACTGAGTGCCTAGTTTAGAACCTGTCAATCTGAGCAAGTGACACTGAATGGCAAAAATATAGAAGATTTGGTAAGATTTACTATTTCTGATCGTAGATTGCCAGGCTATTTGCAAGTCTGTTTTAACAAACTGCATTTAAATAACAAGTATTTAGATTTCCTATCACTGTTGCCATAATGCTATTGAGAGAGAAAAATAGTAGTTTTGTTTGCTTTTTTTTTTTTTTTTAGAAAAAGCTTTGGAGTTTTCTCATATAGATATTCAGCCTTGCAAAAAATAATAATTGAAAAGCATTCAAATTCAGATTTTAATCCATATTTTCTACAGAAGAGATAATTCTCACTTGATCTGCAACTCTTTCTTCTCCGAAACTTTGTGATTTGCCAATGT
>NW_015393861.1:6221-13225 GCF_001527695.2 Protobothrops mucrosquamatus | reverse complement strand
GGGAATCAGAAAGAAGCGAACTCCAATTTTTGTTGCAGGTATCTTTCGTTGTAGTTAGATAACGCTGCTAAACTAGAAGTAGTCATATCTTTATTATAAGCCCAAAACAGTATTGGATTAATTGTTAAAAATATAGGTAGTCCTCAATTAACAACCACAGTTCAGCCCAAAATGTATGTTGCTAAGTGAGACATTGGTTGCGTGAGTTTTGCCCCATTTTACAACCTTTCCTGCCACAGTTGTCAAGCGAATCACTGCAGCTGTTAAGTTAGTAACCCGGTCGTTAAGTGAAACTGGCTTCCCCACTGACTTTGCTTGTCAGAAGGTCACAAAAAATTATCACATTATCCCGGGACACTGCAGCCGTCACAAATATGAACCAGTTGCCAAGCATCCAAATTTTAATCACATCAACCATGGGCATGCTGCCACTGTTGTAAATGTGAAAAACGGTCATAAGTTACTTTTTTCAGGAGTGTTGTAATTTTCAACAGTCACTAAATGAACTGTTGTAAGTCGAGGACTACCTGTAATATAAGAGTACTATTAGACTGTTCCCTTTAGACCTTTGGATATTGTAAGCTGATGTCTCTTCTTACAACACAATAGTCAATGCTATAATGGCAGACTGTCTCTCCTCCTTAAAAGAATGTGCATCTTTTCTTAAATGTATCTGTCTATACCAGGGATGTCAAACTCAATTTCATTGAGGGCCGCATCAGCATTGTGGTTGCCGTTGGGGGCTGAGTGGGTGTGGCTGGGATGGGTGTGGCCTACTGGGTGGGCGTGGCTGGGGTGTGTCTATCAAAGCCAGAACGCACTCAGCCTAAGATCAACTGGAACCATCGAGCTGCCTCGCCACCTCTGCCCTGCCCCCCCGGGTGTGCGCACAGGAGATGGCCAGCGCTGGTGTCCTGGGTGAAGTCAGCCTGCGGGACAAGACAGCCAGCAGGGACGCCGGATTCCGCTTGCACCCAGAGCACAGGCCAATGCTGCCCCATGGATTTAAGGCTGAGCGTGTTCTGGCTTTGATGGACACAACCAGGTTGTAGATCAGCACCCGGTCGTCCTGGGCCAGGCTGAGGTGTGGCGGGCTGGTCCTTCGCTCTTTCCCGAACAGGTCCCCGAGCCAGACGGAATCACATATCGGACCAGATCCGGCCCGTGGGCCTTGTGTTTGACATGTCTGGTCTATACTATCTTTGGCCAGGATATCCCGGTATAATAATTCATAGATACATAGAAAACTAATGGCAGAAAAAGACCTAGTAGTCCATTGAGTCTGCCCTTTGAGTTTATTTGTTTTTTGGTTTTTTTCAGTTTACTTATTCTTTTAAATTGTTATTTATATATTTCATTCATGTTTATTTTATTTTTAATTTTTGTCAGATGATGGGCAAGTGTTTATCCCAAGCGAGTTTAAACTCAGTTTTACTGATAACTGATCCACTACCTCCGCTGGAAGTTGGTTCCAAGCTTCCACTTCTTCTTTCTGTGAAGTAATACTTTCTAACATTACTTTTGAACTTCCCTGCTATCAGTGTGAGGTTATGTCCCCGTGTTCTTGATTTTTGCTTTAATATTGAGAGTGCATAGTAAAGTCCAAGTTTCTAGTCCAAATGATCACAGCACTGTATACCTTAGATGGGCATGCCTTAGGAGTTAGACTAGAGCATGGGCTGCACCTGGTGTAAAGTAGTTAAGGAGGCAGCTTACTGCAAAACTATTTTTGCAGTTCAAAAGGCCAGTATGCTGTACAGCAAGATTCAACACTCTTGTACTAGAACAGGGGTCCCCAACCCCAGTCCGTGGACTGGTATTGGGCCACGGCATGCCAGCACCGGTCCACACAAACAACCAAAGCTCCATCCGTGGGATGCAGGCAGCACACAAAACCACGCCCCCTCCGGTCCGCGGATAAACCTCTCTCCATGGAACCGGTCCCTAGTGCCCAAAAGGTTGGGGACCTCTGTACTAGAATATAAAAGTCTACTTAGCCTGGATATCTGAACTAGGTCAATTTCTTTATGTACTGACCTGGTAAAAGCCGGGATGTCCTCTTCGTGCGGCCGTATCTTTAGAGGTTCACAGTCTCCTAAGAGGAAGGTGTTCCTCTCCCTATTTAGTTATGGTTGGCATCACAAATTGTACCAGCTGAAGATATACTTGTGGACTCAGGCTGTTACATTTGGGTTGCTAATATCTTTGTTGTTCTTTAAAATAGTTTTAATCTAAAGTAAATGATATACTTTTAGTATATACATCTGAAACATTCAGATTGTTCCCACAATTACCAGGCACCATGTCTATAGTCAGACTAGCTGCAGATTCTAGAAATTGCATGCAATATATCTGAAGAGTTGGGAAAGGCTGATCTGTATGTTCAGCTCATTTCCGTACAGTAGATGCAGTACTTCCAGATCTGCTCCGAAATCCATTTTAGGTCAGTTTGAAATTAGAAAGTAGATTACAAACTTTTAACCACTCCAGAGCTCTTCATACAGGCGGGAATTAAAACAGTGTCAATCAACAAGAAAAGAGAAAGAGCAGAGAAGAAAGTGACTAATGTTCAAGTAGTGTGATTTCCCCCTAAAGGCAACAAAGTGATATCTTTATTGTTTCCTGTGCTCCAAATATAAACGTTGGTAGTCAGATTTATCTATTTACTAAAGTACTGAAGATGTGTAGTTAAACTAAAAATTAACATGAAAAAGTTAACTTCCTCAGTAATCTCAAGAAGATGAGATTGTTTTCAAAGTAAGCGTCTGTTAACAAGGTATTAGGCAACATCTCTAATTTACAGAGAACAATGAAAGCGAGGGAAGGAAAAGCCAATATCTTGCAAGAATTGGGTTTGTTTGAAAATCAAACGTGTTGTGAAATAAGAGTGACAAAAAAGGATTTAAAGAAAAAGTGATAACTGTAAAAGAAGCTGGTACCAAGTAGCACGCATAAAACTTAAAAGGAAAAATTATCCTAATGTAATAATAACAATCACCATTGGCATTAACAAAATCAGTCAATTGCAAAAGGCAGCTTTCCTTGGAACAGATTACAACCTGCAACAGTACATTAAAGTTACATAAAGTTACAAGGTCTTTACCAACAGGTTGCAGAACTGGGCAATCTGTTGCTGCTGAAATGTTGAATTACAGGTTAGCCGTGGTAGCATAGCCAATATGAAGTGTGCAAGGAGTTTTAATTCAGTAATCTCTGAACAGCCTCAGATTTCTTACACTTGGATAATAAAGTGCCTATCTGTGTTTATGTGGGTTCATAAATATAAAATCTAATTGGGCATTGATTTGATCTGATTATGGTGAGTGTTGATCCTTAAAATCATACACAATGGGGGGAAATATTATTTGATCCCCTGCTGATTTTGTACGTTTGCCCACTGACAAAGAAATGATCAGCCTATAATTTTAATGGTAGGTTTATTTTAACAGTGAGAGACAGAATAACAACAACAACAAATCAGAAAAACGCATTTCAAAAAAGTTATAAATTGATTTGCATTTTAATGAAATAAGTATTTGATCCCCTATCAATCAGCAACATTTCTGGCTTCCAAGTGTCTTTTATACAGGTACTGAGAGCTGGGCATCTTCTCCCCTTTCCTTCTATCTTTCTTAGCATTATTTATATTTTTAGGTAAATTTGGTGTGTGCTCATTGCTACTCAAGTTGGCTCAGCCTTCCATCCTTCTGAGGTGGGTAAAATGAGGACCCAGATTGTTGGGGGCAACGTGCTAAAACTCTGTAAACTGCTTAGAGAGGGCTGTTAAGCTCTGTGAAACGATATATAAATCTAAGTGCTATTGCTATTGCTATTTTAATGGTTTGATTTTTAATCTGTGAGCAATTATGTTGCAACTTTGAAATGGAAGATCTGGTCCCTTAAATAAGTCAATTGAACCAGATGTAAGCTGTGGCTTGTAAACATTATTTTAGAAGTATCTGTGTAAATGGAATAAAAATGATTCTCTGTAGCAAAGAGAAATGCAATCATAAGCCCTCTGAAGAATTTTTAGCAGAGGGAAATGTATTGATGGGCTTTTGGAAGATTTATGTTGAATCCTTTGCCTACTTTCTAAAAAAGATTGGATTTTCTGTAACAAATACAACAGCATCATCTTGTGGCTAACAGCCCAACATTGCATGATAAACTTGTAAGCTTACTTATAATAGAAGGATCTTTATTTTGGTTAAACAAGCCATAGTCCTATTGTAATTCCACTGGTGTTGTGAGAATAAACTATTGAAATCAATCTTCTTTCACATAGTTAGGTTGTATTGTAAGAAATAACTACATTTTATACTTGCTCTGCCTTCAGATGCCATTCTAATATAGCAGTATTGCATTTCAAGGATCATGACTTGCTTTAATAAGCTGAAATAACAATAAATCTTTTGGGAGTGCATGTAATCCCTTCCTTTCCCCCCCTTTGTATAAGTAAAACACAGCTTCTTTCATCTGAACTGGAAAGCTATGATTTAATGGCTTTGGAATGCTATGAACCTATTGTTCGCATAATACATTGGTTTGTTAAAGCCGTAAATTATAGTTTTCTGATTTGGATGAAATTGGCTTGTTCCTGCATAAAGGGAATAGCAATGTATCATTGATGCTTTGGCTTATTAAGCAGATATATGGTCAACTTGATATGCGCTACCCAGTCACATTGTGATTTATTCCTCTCTTCCACTTAATAAATCTGTAAATTTAATTTGGCAGCTATTAGTTTTAAATTTCTATTCTTAATCGCCATTTCAGAAATTTAACATTAAAATTGCTACCTATATTCGTGTACTTTGCTCTACAGGAGCTGCTTGTTACTCCCAGTTTTGATGGGCTTTAATATTTGGCTCTCTAGTTTATAATTTTGATGACTGGACATTTTAAGTGGCAAAATCTGCACCAATTTCGGTGTGAAAAGTTCTCAAACCACCTCCCAGAACAGGCTCTGATGCCATCTTACTTTGCAGGTGTGCGTGCCTTTGACCTGCAGTCAAAATCTGGTGTAGTCTTGACTGATGGAAGTTCCATAAATCTTTTTTATTGAAAGTAGGATTAAATTGCAACAAAATAGAAAAGGCTGCCGAACTATTTAAATACAGTGAATGGCATGTGTATAAAGACAAGTATTTGCTATCCCCATTAATACAATGTGAAGTCATGTCCTACATGAGCTGAAGAGACTGTGGATGATGGAATTAACATCATTCTACCCTATATTAAAGCTGTTAATTTTGTTTTTATTTACACACTACAAATTGTACATATTTATTTATAGCATTTGTTTATTGACACATTTACAAGGAGCTTCTGGCAGTTTATTTCAGAAATCACCATTAGGAAACCAATGTACACTAAAGCATCAAAGGTGAACCAATCAGTGCATTATTAATAATAAAATATAATGCCTGTAATAATTAAATAACATATATGTTGTTCCAATTAAACCCCAAATACTTGTTGGAAAAGCTCTGTTTGTTTCCATAAGGCAAACTGTTAATTCCTGAATTGCAAGCAAATGAAGGAAACAAGAAATAAGAACATCTTTGGATGTCTGGAAAGATATTTACTGCTGATGGGGTAATACAATAGAATTCTCCAGCTCAACGGTATATCTAGCATAATTTAGGCATAGTTACTCAGAGTCTCTTTTTCATGCTTCTTCCTCCATCTTGGCTCAGATGTGTCTTTCACAACATTCCTGTTTCTTCCATTCTGCCAGCATCTATTAGGTGTTCCAGTCCTCAAAGGTGAGCCTAGATAAACCTCAAATGAGACTAAATCACAAAATAAGCACTACAATTAAACAACTGTAGAGCTCTGTTTTCCTTACCTCGGGGAGGTGGGGAACAAAGGCAGCTTCTCCCATTTGATTGTATTAGGTAAGAAGTTAAAGAAGGCAATTTCTTGATTGTATTAGGTAAGAAGCTGAAGAAGGCAACTCTTTAGCAGCTTGGGTGCTAATCCCCATAAAGAACTTGACAACATGTCACAAGCATTTTGAATTGTGTGTGAGAACCTATAATGTAGGACTTAGTACAAATATATGTACTTATGATGATGAGTGCCTGGTAAACAAATTAGCTACTGTATTACTTGCCAGTTAGAGTTTCTGGGTAGTCTGCAAAGATGGCCCCACGAAGATGGCATTGTGATGTGCCAGTGTGAGTAGCAATATGAAGGTGAATTACTGTTGTGAGATCCTTCTGCTCTTGGTAGGATTTCAGTTGGTGCACCAAATGCCCTTTTGACCAAAACTTCTCCCTTTCCATCTAGTAATAACTATAAATTCATAAAGACCCCTAAACAACAGACTTACATTCTCAGGGGTAGTGCTTATCTCCCAAGAGATATCATTTGGGGGGTGACAGAGAACTATGAGAAATAAAAAACTTGTCTTACTTCGGCTCAGGTTCATCCCCCTCAGACCTCAGCAATCATCAGATACTAAGATAAAACCTAAGCTAGTATTCTTAGCTGGACTTGGAAATTTATCCTGGATTAGATGAAATTGGGGAAAGGCCTAACTTTGCCCATTAAGTGAAGTCCCAAAGTGCTTTTTCAAGAGCAACTGGATTTTCTTGGTTTTTTTTTAAAGACATTTCACTTCTCATCCAAGAAGCTTCTTCAGCTCTGACTGGATGGTCAGGAAATGGAATAATATATAATAATAATAATAATAATAATAAACTTTATTACGGTCGTAGACCAGCAATAGGTCAGGAAATGGAAGGATTTATATTGCTTGCAGACAGCTGGTCATTTGCATTCTTTTTTTTTTTTTTTGTATATAAAATTTTTTATTATTTTGAATTAAACAACAAATACAAATGATGCATCTACAAACACCACAAAAGAAAAAAGATTTTTACTCAAAATATTTCCGAATACTCCCGGCAGTCTCCGCCTTGCCTCCACCCTTATCCACTTTCCCTCTCTTTCCTCCCCCTAACCCCACAACCTCTCCTCTTTCCTCCTACCACTCT
>NW_015393861.1:0-4891 GCF_001527695.2 Protobothrops mucrosquamatus | reverse complement strand
CCTCCTGTTCAGTTCTGTCTGTTTATAATTTTAAATCAAATACCTTCGATCACAGAGGTGGGAGCTGCATCTGGCTTCGCTCCACAAGCAAGGAGCGAAGGCGTCTCGGGGCGCGGAGATTGTCCAGACTCCGGGCGAGCTAGCATCTTTCATCCCGGATTAAGACAAAACCGGGGCAAAAGGAAGCTCTAGCCCTATCTGGACTCACTCACCTCCCCCTCTTTGCCCGAGGGACGAGGTTCCTAGCCGAGAGACAGCTGACAGACGCTGTCTCTTCAAGCTTTTACACGCTCCCGGACGGGCGGCTAAAAAAGCCGCCATGCGATGCCAGCTGTCACCACCGGAAGTCCCATCATTTGCATTCTTTTAGAGAGTTGTTGAGGCCACTTGGGGTTTTGTCTGTGTCCCCAGGGTCAGGACAACTCCCCCTCAGGACAAACCTCCAAGTGGCCTCAACGACACTCTAAAAGAATGCAAATGACCAGCTGTCTGCAAGGAATATAAATCCTTCTATTCCCCACCATCCAGTCAGAGCTGAAGAAGCTTCTTGGATGAGAAGCGAAACTTCTTCAAAGAAAAACAAGGAAGTCCAGTTGCCTCTTGAAAAAGCACCTTAGGGACAACCATGACCTGAATGACTGAGAATCTCTACAAACATTAAGTGAAGTTATTACAGTGGTTTTGATTGTTTTCTGTTATGTGGGAATATGTACTAATCATATTATGATTCGTATTAAAGCATGGTTTGGAGTGACGCATAGATTCAGGCAGTGGTGGGATTCAAATATGTGAACAACCGGATCTCTGTGTGGATGCCGCTTCCAGAAGTCCATTCTGGGCCTGGGCAATAAAAAAATTAGCTACTGGTTCTGCCGAACTGGTGCGAACTGGCTGAATCCCACCACTGGATTCAGGGGTTATGTCCTATTTCAGTAGGTGAGAGGCCTGGTTGAATTCAGTTAGAGGGAGAATGTATGAAGTGGCTGATGAAAATAAGGGGTTCAGTCCAACTTGGTAGATGAATAGAGATGGTGAAATTGGATTTTTTTTTTTAATATTAGAAGACATTCGATTGTTAGGCAAACCAGCAAGGATCACCCTGATCTGCTCTAGTACATCGGGCTGTCACAGTGATTGGATTAGAAGGCTTGTTCTACTGCAAGACTGCAGAGCTAGTTCTAATTTTGTCATCTTTGAATTGTCCGATTTTTGTGAGTCTAGAATCTGGGATTAAGACTGCAAACGTTGCTTCAGGGAGAACAAAATTACTAGTTTTAAGTGTAGCTTTAAATATTCTGAGCTTGCTGCTGAATTCTCATCAGGCAAACAAGCTAATTATATCTTTTCTCCACTCACAGAGGAGTTGTAGGCATCTGTGCTAAAACAAGACCAAGAAGATTAGAAATTAATGACGGAGAAAGCATTGTGTTAGAGACAGTTAAGCAGTGGCAGTAAATACACGCCCCACTGAGATCGTTTTGACTGATGTAGCAAAGGAGTAGGTGAAGTGCTCAGGCAGACTAATAGCCAACCTGCCATCTTCCCTTTTCTAAAATTGATTTAATGCGTTGCAATAAGAAGTTGCAGATCTGAAAATCCATAGTCTCAAGACCTTTGCTTTTAATCTCCATTGGGAAGCTCTTTTGGATTATCTTTCTCAGTGACTAAAACACAGGACTGTTGAGTGATTTCTGGATGAGACTTCTTTTACATCATTAAATTCTCCTTATTTTCACAAATGCCTTGCATACAAAAATTGAGTCAGAGAAACACATTATGTTATCAGTTAATAAAATGATGAGCTATTCACGGAAAACAAAGCCTAAAGCAAAAAGATCTCAGGCTTTGCAGTTGACCTTATTAAGGTTTCACATCCCATGTGGAGGTAATCTTCAACTTACAATTGTTCATTTAGTGATAGTCCAAAGTTACAACAGCACTTGAAAAAAGTGACTCGTGACCGTTTTTCACACTTAACGACTGTTGTAGCACCCCATGGTCATGTGATCAAAATTCAGCCGCTTGGCAACTGTCTCAGATTTATGCATTGTCCCAGAGTCATGTGATCACCTTTTACAACTTTCTGACAAGCAAAGTCAGCGGGGGAACCCAGATTCACTTAACAGCCGTGTTACTAACATAACAACTGTCAACGCTGCTAACATCAGATGTTTTTGCATTGACAGCAGATGGAAATGTAGCCATCTTTTACTTTTTGCTTTTAGAGTTAGATGGTGCTGGGAGGGGGGATGTGAACGAGAGTCCAGATAGACATAACAACACTAAACCTAGGTGAGAAACAAGGTTATTGTAACCAGAGCTGATAACGAATTGGCGGGCTGGAGAACTGGAGAGGAAGCCTGCGCTTCAGGCTAATTGGGGAATGTGATTTATGACTGTTAATTGGAGGAGGGAATTGTGCTTTGATACTATGTGCTCAGGGGAGGGGAATTCAGTCTTTGGCTTCGATTATGCAGTGCCAATGTTATGCTACTCAAAATAAAGTTTCTTAAGGTAAACAATGCCTCGAAGTTCTTTTGAAGAGTTTCATCTGTCGGAACCATGACAACAATTGCAGTGATTCACTTATCAACTGTGGCAAGAAAAGTCCTAAAATAGGGCAAAATTCACTTAACAACTTTCTTGCTTAGCAGTAGAAATCTGGGGCTCAGTTGTGGTTGTAAGTGAAGGACTATCTGTATTGAAAAACAGGGTACACTCTCTGATGCAGGAAGAGCATATACCAGTGATGGCGAACCTTTTAGAGACCGAGTGCCCAAAAACTGGCCCCGCCCCTGCCCCGCCTCCGCCTCCGCCCCCACCCTGCCCCATCCTGCCTGCCCATAGGACCACTCACCACCTCCAGGGCCCGCCGCAGATCGCCCAGGCAGCCCAGTAGCGCCATGGCAGCCACGCCCTTTGCACACGGCCCGCAGCATCAACTGTGCGCGTTGAGGCATGAGGGCAGAGTCTTGTCTATGCTGCCTGGCTGCCATGTCCTTGGCTGCGCTGCTCCGCGTGGGCTATGCTCGGGGGCGACTCTCCTTCAGGGAGGCTGCTGGTGGGGTCGCGGGTGGAGGCAAGGCTGGGGCAACAGCATGTGTGCCCACAGAGGGCTCTGAGTGCCGCCTCTGGCACCCGTGCCATAGGTTCGCCACCACTGGCATATACTCACTTTCAAGCTAAAGGGATATTTTTCTGGGCTTGGTGCTAGGCTAGATCTCTAAAAGTTTACTGAATCAGGCAACAAAGAAAGGAAAACAAGGACAAAAGCAAAAATGGTTTGAATGAATGGAATGTTATAGTAACTAAATACAGCTATAATAATTACTGTTGTTTTCATCTGCTGCAACAATAAAAAAAATCTCTGTGGTGATAGCTTTTTGAAGGACCCTGGGACTACACATCTCATGTTAAGCACAGTTGATCACGTAGTGTAGATGACTGCATGTGGGTGTCTGTTGTTAGGAAATAAAAGGGATCAGCAAGGACTAATGGATAAGTATAGGATTTCTTGTGGAGGGACCCGCATACAAATCTCCATTGAAATATGGTAACTGTGGGCTAGTGTCAGTGCAAACTGGCACTTATACTCAGGTGGCAGACATTGGCTGAGCGGAAAACGAAGCAGAAGCACTGGCTTGAGGCCTACAGGCAAAAAGGTGGAATATAAAAGAAAGGAATAAATTAAAAAATACTGTATTGTTGATAAAATAATTTTAGTCCTGCTATTATTACCTAGACCACGGGTGTCCAACTCGCAACATCACATGATGTGTCATGACGTAGCGCGACTTTTTTTCCATTGCCGGCAATGGGGTGGGCGCAGTTTCGCCATGATGCCTCTGGCCCGCGGGCCAGCAGTTTGACACCCCCTGACCTAGACGTACAGGTAGTCCTCGACTTACAACAGTTCATTTAGTGACTGCTCAAAGTTACAACATCACTGAAAAAAGTGACTTATGACCATTTTTCACACTTATGACTGTTGCAGCATCCCCATGGTTGTGTGATCAAAATTCAGACACTTGGCAACTGACTCATATTTATGACCTTTGCAGTGTCCTGAGAACATGTGATCCCCTTTTACGACCTTCTGACGAGCAAAGTCAATGGGGACGCCAGATTCACTTAACAACCGGGTTACTAATGTAACAACTGCAGTGGTTCACTTAACAACTGAGGCAAGAAAGGCCATAAAATGGGGCAAAACTCACTTAACAAATGTCTCACTTAGTAACGGAAATTTTGGGCTCAATTGTGGTCGTAAGTCGAGGACTAACTATACTCTGTTATGTATGCCTGTGACAGATTTAAAGTTGAAACAGTTAAAATGGCAATGTGAACCTCTAGAGCAGGGGTCTCCAACCTTGGCAACTTTAAGACTTGTGGACTTCAACTCCCAGAATTCCTCAGCCAGCAAAGCCAGCAAAGCTGGCTGAGGAATTCTGGGAGTTGAAGTCCACAAGTCTTAAAGTTACCAAGGTTGGAGACCCCTGCTCTAGATGTCATAAATAAATGGAAGTTCTTTAGATATTATGGAAAAAAATCCCTTAAAATGTTTTTACTTAGAAGCCTTGTTGACAGTGCAGCTCCTGCTTCTAAGTAATGATGCTTGGGGCAACTGGTAGGCAACAACAATGGGGACCTTTCACTGGGACAACTATGCCAATTAATGTGTGGTTCTGAATGGTCTGAGGACTCTTGGGCCTACTCCTAGATTTTAAAGACCAAGGGTAAACTGTTTCCAAATCTTTCTCTTCGGGGGGAAAATGCTGAAGGTAGAACTAATTATGACTCTCCCACCAGGAAAGCACCAGCACGGTGCAGAATGTCCACAAAAAAGTGCAAGAGCTGGAAAGAGAACACTGTGGCTGTTCGGAAGCCTTGA
>NW_015393860.1:13613-15454 GCF_001527695.2 Protobothrops mucrosquamatus | reverse complement strand
GGAATGCCTAACTGTGGCTAACTTACTCATGGTTGACTCAGTTATTTGGTTTCATACAGGATACTGAAGCATACATGTATGGTATTTGTTTTAAAGTTCTGAAACCATAAATTAATGCATTCACATGCCATGCTAGGTCAAAATGTGATAGACTTAATTTGTGACCCAATATGACTTGCAAAGTGAACCATATCTTTTTCCTGCAGGATCTTCAATCTTAGTAAATCACTGTCCATAGATCAATTGTTAGTCAATGATTACCCTGATTAAACAATATAAAACATATAAGAATGACCATTATAAGAGGGAAAGGCTAGGAACTCAATATTTGCCCTTGATTGATGCTTAATTCTTTCTTGTCTTTTTTTTGCTTCTCCTACTGTAGTAATGAGACAAATCTCCAACAAGGTTTTTTGAGTGTAATGCAGAGGTCAACAAAACCCCAAATTGCAGTAACTGTGATCAGTTGTTCTCTTATAGCTGGATATTATTTCTTTCTGTATATGGTCACTGTTGGACTTATGACAGTGCTGTGATCTGAATACAGCTAACAACCAATGCTATCGATATCGCTTGTATAAACTAGCTTCAGTTTGCTGCCAACACTTAATGCCTCAATTGTACAGCACCTTTTGCTACTACACCATTCCGGTATAGTGTCTATGTAACAAGTCAATACACAATGGTACCATAATATGAGGATATCATCTTAGTAAAGCCAATTATTCATTATCTTATTATGGAGATTAAATTGCTATGGATTAATACCTCAGTTCAGACTGTTCCTGTTGCATTTAGCTTATTCCTGTCTGCCTTTTAAGGACAAAATTACATTATCAGAACCTTACAGGAGAATATACCTATCTCCCTCTGTATCATTTTGGGACATTACAATTGTATTATTCACCAACAAAGTGGAACCACGTTATCTGGATGGTGAGGATTTAGAAACTACGAGTTGCTGAATTAGAAAAATATGAATTTGCCTATAGCAATATTGCTACAGAAATTAGTTAAGATTTGGGATTTTTTTTCTCTAAATAATTCTTAGTCACAAGAACTATCCTAGCTGAATTTAATTATAGATAAGATTAATCATTAAGAGTGAAATGGATACTTTAAAATTATATCTTAAATCTTTCCCATCATCATATTAAAGAACCTCAATCTCAAAATAGAAACATAAAATTCTATCCAAGTTCTAAGGATGTCTTTATAGACATTTTATTGTATTTATCAATGTCAGTAAAATCTAGGGATAAGAAAGCCTTTGCAATACTGTGACCAGGCTGTAATGACTGAAAAATATTAACAGCTATCTCTGGCTGAAACAATGTTTGCTGATGTAGGAACAATTTTCCCTAAGCCTAAATTAAACTACAAAGTAAAAACCATGCAAAAGAAGAGTGCCCAAATTAGTGCAAAATATTTTGTTAGCTTCTAAGTGCAAACTCCCAGGCTCCAAAATATCCTCTGCCAAGAATCCTAATTCCTTTGCTTTAGTGCTTTCAAATTAGACTGACTTTTTTGCCCTCTGTGATCCTTTCTCTTGTAGAACGTTTCCTAATTTGGGGAGGAAATTATTCCCTAGTTAGACCCCACATACCACTGGTTTGTGAAGTACACTTTATGAAGAGTAAGCCTTCTAGATTCCTTTCTGTAGAATAGGCATACTTTTACTGTATCTTCACCATTGAATATCTGATCCTTCCATTTTTGTGCATTTGCAAGTGTATTACAAGCAAAGGTGGCCATCTGGATCCTCTAATTTTCTTTCTCCCCATATTCACATTTTCTTATTTGTAAATTATCAACCAGATACTGAAAAATAGTTTTTAATT
>NW_015393860.1:6447-13229 GCF_001527695.2 Protobothrops mucrosquamatus | reverse complement strand
TTCAATCCCACTTGAGCGACGTGCGCCAGGGCTCGTGTTGGGGTGACCTTCACTCTTCCCCTTAAAACCGCAATGCCTTAAACGGACATTGCGAATTCAGAGGAGGTTTAATGGGTGACTCGTTGCATTGTTTTGCTTTATTGATTGAATTTTAACTCGCCCCGGTATTAAGATTCAGAGTAGTTAACTGCAAACGCGGGCTACAGCAAAGCAAGGTTCCCTGATTTTCGAGAGACAAGACTAGGGATTCGATTTTAACGTGGCTTTAAAAGAAGATTAGACACAGTGTAGTATAGAAAGTTGCTAATGGATGCTTGGCAAGATGACACACAAAGCAGTTTGCCTCTAAATCCCAATTGCTGAAGAATGAAGTCCTGGAAACCACTATAGCACTTTACAGACTAAAAGAGTTGGAAAGGACCTTGGAGGTCTAATCCAACCCCCTGCTCAAGCAGGAGATCCTATACCATTTTGGACAAATGATTGTCTAATGCAGGGGTAGTCAATCTTGGCTCTTTTATGACTCGTGGACTTCAACTCCCAGAATTCCTGAGCCAGCTGTGCTGGCTCAGGAATTCTGGGAGTTGAAGTCCACGAGTCATAAAAGAGCCAAGGTTGACTACCCCTGGTCTAATGTCTTTTTAAAAACCTCCATTGATGAGAGCACCTACAACTTCTGAAGGCAAGCCATTCCAGTGGTTAGTTTTTCTTAAGTTCCATTTGAAGGATTCAGGTTGGCTACTGTGATAAGACTATTTAGGTAGTATTTTGCAAACCTGGCAACTCTTAAGACGCGTGGTCTTCTAATTCCCAGAATTCCATAATCGGCATTCTTGTCAGAGAATTCTGGGAGTTGAATTCTACACAACTTAAAAATGCCAAGTTTGAAAACCACTGATCTAGATGCTGATCTTACTCGTATGACTACCAGAGGGATACAGATATTCCTTGGTTATTACCACTTTGCTTCCATCTCACAGTTGAATGGAGAGGAAAACGGGGGGTTTTTTTGGCCTATCTTTTTTTTTGACAGCCTTTTGTCTTGAGAAGACAGCATTTTGTCCAATTATATTACACACATCACTATGGAGAAAAGGGAAATGTACATACCAGGTACATTTTGGTTTTACACTCAGAGCACCCTTGTGATGTACAAGTAGAGCAGGGGTAGTCAACCTTGGCTCTTTTATGACTCGTGGACTTCAACTCCCAGAATTCCTGAGCCAGCACAGCTGGCTCAGGAATTCTGGGAGTTGAAGTCCACGAGTCATAAAAGAGCTAAGGTTGACTACCCCTGAAGTAGAGTTACTTTGGCAGAATTTCCGTGGCGGCCAACAGCACTGAATTAGCTTTGCCCTAATGAATCAAACGCGTGGGGTTTGCCACATTTGCTTCTTGATTCTATAGTCAGCCTCTACTTGCACTTGTGGATGTAATGCATATGCACATCTTTCAGCTTTATCCCTTCTTTTCCAAGGCCCTTCTACTCCATTTTTGACAAGCAGAGAGGCCAATGGTGGTCCAAGTCACTGAGTTATGTGCTGAGGGGAATCTGAATGTAAGCCTCCCTAGCTACTGTTGGAGTTCTCAGTGTTAAGAGCCAGTTATTTTGATTAAAGGAGCACATTTAGAATCCAAAGCTGGTGAAAGTCAGCCACTCCTCCAGAGAGCTTTCAGCCCTTTCTTCAAACATGCAACTTGATTCATGCAGGTGAAAGGTAAGCATCCCTCTCTTTTCCCCCCCCCTTTTTTTAAATGAATGTGGGTTTAGCATGTTTAGGCGTCGGTTCCCTTTTTGTACAAGGGCATGGGTCTAAGACTTTATTCCATGGATCTGCATTCTATTTCTGTCCACTGAGTTATGCAACCTTGCGTAAGCCTTCTCACCTCTCACCCAGTGGCTGGGCAGTCTCTTTGGACAATCAGGGATTGTGACTCTGCCTGCAGCCTGTTGCAAAAATGGCCAGTGTTGCCACAAAAGGATTTTACAGCCGATTCATATAAACAAGGGTCTGAAAAGTCAGAACAACAACCAATAGAATTTGGCTCAGGTTTTCAGAATGGATGAAAAAGAAGGAAGGAGGGCAGCTGGAGTTAGGCATGTGGCCCTGTCCTCAGCGTCCTCATTTAGACATCCAGTCCTTGCATACAACTGCCCAAAACTGAGAAGGTGAAATAAGGTGTAGACGTTTCTATGTTCAGACTCTAGTGCAGTGGTTCTCAACCTTTTTAATGCCGCGACCCCAACCGGTCGTAAGTCGAGGACTGAACCGGTCGTAAGTCGAGGACTAAACCGGTCGTAAGTCAAGGACTACCCAACCGGTCGTAAGTCGAGGACTTTCCCTGCCCGGGAGCGCCACGCATGCGTGGTTCCGCCCCCTGCGCCGGCCGAGGCATAGCTGGCAAGCGGCAGAGACAGAGCAGGCCGACCACCAGCTGGCCCAGCCCAAGGGAGGTAAGGCACCCGCCGGAAAAGGGGGGAAAAAATGGCGGACAAAAAAAATGGCGGACAAAAAAAATGGCGGACAGCCTTGCTTGGTGACCCCCATGAAATGGTCGATTGACCCCAAATGGGGTCCCGACCCACAGGTTGAGAACCACTGCTAGTGAAAATAGCAGAATGAATGTGTAGATGTGGGTCTCTAATGATCTTTTCCTATAAGTTTTGATTTTAAATGACTAAAGGGGGTTGGTGAAGGGAAAGAGATCCCGAAAAGTATAAAGATGTTATTGATTTCTTTGGGCTAATCTGTACAACCACCTTGCCCCAACGTGAGTACAGACCACTAACTATTTCCCAGCAGGGATTCATGATGTCACCCTGTTTTCCTACAGTACTTATGTCTGTTCAAGTGGTGATGTCTGGAGCCTTTGCTCTGCTTCATTTTTTTTTCATGGTAGATGAGCACTTTCATAGCAATTGACTGTTGCCACTGGAATGCCCGCTCCGCTCTGGGCACTGAGCACTACTCCTCATCAGTGTTTCTCAAGCTTGGCAACTTTAAGATGTGTTGATTTCACCCCTGAGAATAGTCCTTCATGATTTATTTTTTTTAACAAATTCACCAGTGAGACAGTGAAAGACTAGGGTTTCCCCTCTTTTTTTTCATTTTAAATCTTTGATGGAATATGAAAACCCAGACTTCCTTTCTCTCCTTTTTAATCTTGTGAAAGTGATAAAAGTTCTGTCACTTTCTTCTTCAACTCTACATAGCAGACCATGTCAATACAGGTAGTCCTTGATTTAGGACAACTGAACCCCAAATTTATGTTGCTAAGTGAGACATTTGTTAATGTCAAACATCAGTTTTACCCCATTTTACAGTCTTTCTTGCCACAGTTGTTAAGTGAATCACTGCAGTTATTAAATTAGTAACATGGTTGTTAAGTGAACTTTAGCATTGACTTTGCTTATCAGAAGATCACAAAAAGGGATTACATGACCTGAGACACTATAACCATCATAAATATGAACCAGTTGCCAAGCATCCAAATTTTGATCATGTGACCTTGGGGATGCTACACCATTCGTAAGTGTGAAAAATGATCATAAATCACATTTTCAGTGCTGTTGTAACTTTGAATGGTCACTAAATGAACTGTTGTAAGTTGAGGACTCCTGTACTGTTGTCTGTTTTCTTTTCTACCAATGGAAAGTGTTAAATATGAGGGGGAGTCAATGGCAAGGTACTTATACAAAAGGTCTATCAAGGGAAATCACATATCCTTAAACCAAAGGAAAGCAATTCACAATTGCTTTTTCATGCATGAGTAGAAGAGGTAAAGATGCAGCAGAATCACAGGTTGTGGTAGGCCTGGTCCATACAATAAACCAGGACATTATTGTGGCAAAAGTGAAGAAAGGAGATTGAAATCTAGAAAGGGATTTCTTAAACTGGCTTATTTCTAGACAGGAGCCAAGCAGCTTAAGGCTACCGTGCAGAAAAGCCCTTAGTTTCTTTTAGTACTCTGGGGTCCTCCATTGAATTCAAATAGTACATAGAATGTGGAGTGAGTAGAGCTAAATATTTGGCATCCCGTAAGCCATATAATAGAGTACATGTAAGCGCAAATTTACATTGGATTGAATTCAAATTTAGAATTTTCTAACAGAATAACTAGGGGTTTTGCTGCACTAATAAAGATGTGATCACTGATATTGGATGAACTGTAGAGTTAAAATTAATCAGTACTCTTTGGATCTGAGCTTCAAATCTCAAAAATCGAATGATGATTAGTAAGCCTGCAGGTGCTGTTTCCAGTTTTGGAGAAGATAATTGCTTTGTGTTTGACAGACATCTTATAGATACTGTCTGGGCAAATCTCTCCAGTCCATGTTTGTGAATCTTTCTCATTCTTCTGCTCAATTATTGCCTTATTTGCACAGCTGCAGTTAAGTATATAGACAGCCAGTTGGGTTTATTGGTTAAAACACCAGGCTAAAAATCAGGAGACTGTGAGTTCTGGTCCTGCTTTAGGCATGAAGCTAGCTGATCTTGGGCCAGTCACTCTCTCTTAGCCCTAGGAAGCATGCATTGGCAAACTGAAAAATCTTGCCAAGAAAAGTGCAGGGCAAAAGTCCAGGCAATCACCAGGAGTCAAAACTGATTTGAAGGCACATGGACATACCCACAATTATTTAACAGGCCATTCAACTACAATTATAGGTTAACTCCAGAAAGCAAAATAGTTATGACATTGGGGAATTTCCTTTTCTCTTTAAAGGCAAATGACCCTGTGACCAACTGGTCCTATGTAGGCTTTTATAATGGGAGGACATGTTCAAGCTGGGGTTTTCAGTTAAAGATTGAAATTTTTGGTGCAGGGCAAGGTCTTTTCCAGGCTCTACCAGAGTGCCAATTTGAAATATTTCATTGCTCAAAATTATTGCCTTTGTGAGATACCTTAGGTATCTTTTTATTATTTTGTGGTCGATTCTGGTCTGCAGAACAATTTGAATAAGCAACCAAAACCTATGTACAGTCAAGCAGAGCAGGTTTGGGTGGGTTGGTTTTGGGGTTTATATTGTAACTTTTATAAAACTTTTCAATAAAAAAAAAGCAGAGCGGGTTTGGGAGAGTATTTCACAACCTTGAAAGTTAATATATGGACTTCAACTCCCAGAATTCCCCTTAGCTGGCTGGGAGTTGAAGTCCACATATCTTGGCAACCTTGGCATAGTTACCAAGGTTGTGGAACACTGGTTTAGGTAAAGACCCAAAATTTGCAATCTCCCTAGATCCTGGGATGATATGTAACAGTGATGGATAATGTTAGAAGTTGAGGCATAGTTGTGCCAGACAAAAGTTTGTCTTTCTTTCTTACTAACTTTTGCATTATGGGTGTACGCAGGTCATAATATTTCTAAATTGGGACTATAGAATTCTAATGTTCTTTCTTGGTTGTCTTTCTTTTCACTAGATTCCATGAACATAGATGGATTTTAATTATCCTTTTCCTCCAATATTTTTTTTTGTTTAAGTTTTTTGAATACTGGGTCCCAAGATAGAGAGGAGGGAGTAGTATATGTAAGGAAGAAACCATTCTGAAATGTATATCTGCCAAATAACATATGCAATATTGTAATCTACCTTCCCCCAGCACATACAGTAGTGGCCAAAATTGTGGAAACCTTTTGGGAAAAGTGTACAGTAGAAATGCCACCTTTGGTTAAGTTTCCACCAATTTTTCTTCTACAGTAATTTGTTTATAACTGTAGCCTTGTTCACTTAATAATACTATTTTACATCACTTTCCGGGCAACCAGTCAACTCTTTGCACCATTACTTTAATTTTATTAAGTTTTACAAGCTCACTAAATGAAAGAACACAAAAAAACCCCAACCAACTTGATAGCGATGACATAACACACTGACAAATGTCCTCCTCTCAGCTTCAATACATGACATCAATAACTGAATCCTACTGTGATCTGATTGGCTCATTGCCAAAACAAGATTGGCTCTCTAAACACTCACGCTCATTGGCTACAATCAGATGAAGGAAAGCTACCTGATATCAACCTAAGCAAGTTGTGCTTTCTTTTTCTGGTTATTTGGCTATACCTTTTCATAGAATACAGTACAGATAATTGAACAAACTTTGTTGCATTACATTCTTGATTAAATTATCTTTCCATTGATATATAATTTTATGGTAGTACTCAAAAAAAGGTAGTGTTATTAGCCATCAAACCTCAAAAACACACTTTTCCCAAAAGGTTTCCACAATTTTGGCCACTACTGTATATTGCATCTGGAAAATAATGTAACATTTTAATAAGGGGTTTTAAACAGCTAATAGACTTTCCCCTGCTGTGCAACATGGTGACAAAACTACTGCATGTATTTGCTGAAACTGTGCAGGGGGGAAAACAAGTGCTTCCATAATTTATTTTAGTTGAATTTATTTTAGTTCTGCTGTTTTTCATTGTTGTTTCGTACTGTTGTTTTTAAAACTGATTTGCCTCCAACCTAAATGGCAAATTGTTGTGTGGTAGTTAAGATAATAATAATAATAATAATAATAATAATAATAATAATAATAATAATAATAATAATAATAATAATAATAATAATAATAATAAAAAAAAGTTGGAAGGGACCTTGGAGGTCATCGAGTCCAACCCCCTGCCCAGGCAGGAACCCTACACCATTTCAGACAAACGGCTGTCCAGTCTCTTCTTAAAAACTTCCAGTGTTGGAGCATTCACCACTTCTGGAGGCAGGTTGTTCCATTGGTTAATTGTTCTAACTGTCAGGAAGTTTCTCCTTAGTTCTAGG
>NW_015393860.1:0-5287 GCF_001527695.2 Protobothrops mucrosquamatus | reverse complement strand
GAAAGGGACTGAGTTACTCAGCTATAAATTCACAGATTTTCTGAAGGAAAATTTAAACTAAACAGCGGGGACAGTGAGTTAATTGATACAGAACAACCCTGTCCCCGGCAATCTAAAAATTATAGGGCTACCAGTGCATGTAGCATAGATGTGTGTGTGGACAAGAATACCAACCTTGCTGTCAAGCAAAATGAAGCCTTGGAGAATAGCTTGACTCCCTCTTCTTTGTGGCAGCCCCTTAGATATTGGAACACTGCTATCATGTCCCCCTCGTCCTTCTCTTTGTTAAACTAGACATACCGAATTCCAGCAACCGTTCCTTATATGTTTTAGCCTCCAGTCCCCTAATCATCTTTGTTGCTCTTCTCTGTACTCTTTCTAGAGTCTCAGCATCTTTTTTACATTGTGATGACCAAAACTGGATGCAGTATTCCAAGTGTGGCCTTACTAAGGCATTGTAAAGTGCTGACCTAGAAAGCAGGAAAGTCCTCCTTGGGCATGAAAGCCAGCTGGGTGACTTTGGGCCTGTCGTCTTCTCTCAGGCCAAACATCACACAGGGTTATTGTTATAGGGAAGAGAGAAAGCAGGAGTATTAGGTATGTTTGCCATCTTGAGTTATGTATAAAACACACAGGATAAAATAATTTCAATTACAGCACCAACAATAAAAATGAGCAGTTAATAAATGAATGCTTCTGCATTCTACTATTTCCTTGAAGCCCTTCCTTACACAATAGGCTTTCCTTCTCAGATCGTGAAATCTTAGAGAACCCAACAGCCTGTTTATTGCCTCTCAGTTAATGAGTCAGAGCAAGAAGGTACAGCACATTCTGTGAGGAAGATTGTGGCTTTTCTCTGCTTCTTTTACACTTCTTTGCTTTCATCTCTCTATGAGTATTGCATATTACATCAGCAGTACAAAGCAGATTATATCAGCTTCAGTAACATTGTATGACCTCGGATTGCTGTTAACTTACTTCATGCAAGCAATAGGTTGGTTGTGTTTTTTTGAAAGGTCATAGCTCTGGAAGATGGATAGGAGCAAGGCACAATACTGTATTTTCTAATGCTAGAAGATTTTATTTTCAAGATCAAAATTTTATTTTCTTTTTTGCCAGTAGTGTTGGCAAAAAGACAAAAACCGGTGAGAGTAAGTGCACAGATGACTTCCAATAAGTAAAAAAGATTCAGGAACAGTGCTAGACAATAAATTCACCTTTTTAAAATCAATTCTCATTCTATTTGATAAAAAGAAGGTGTTATAAAAATGATTTTGAAAGATAAGAGAATGTCAATATTGTTGTGGACAGAATGTGACATTTTTGCACTGATTTGGTTACAGGATGGCCAAGAGTTATGTGTGAATATCTACTCACTGTAAGTCCTTTGTGCATTTCTATACTTCTTTTAAATCCCACAACTGGATTTCTTCAGTAGAGTTGCTCATATTATTGCTAAGAGGAACTCCTGCACTTCAGAAACTGTATTTCTTTCTTTTCCCTGGACAATTTTTGAAAAACCATCAAGCCAATTTCTATGCTCGCCACCTCTTTTGTAAGTGGCAGGTCTAGGTTGCAAGGCAACATGGAACATCTTGTTGACCCATATTGCACTGGCTATTTGCATTAATAAAAAAAAAATCACATTGCTCTGTCATCTAAAAACTCTTCTTTGAGATGCATCAGTTGTGTTAAGTTCTCAGAGACTGCCTGGACAAGTCCCTGCAGTTTTCTTGGCAACGTTTTTCTGAAGCGGTTTGCCATTCCCTCCTTCCTAGGGCCAAGAGCAAGTGACTGGCCCAAGGTTACCCAGCTGGCTTAACCATTACACTAAACTGACTCTCAAGCCACTTTACATAGCTGTAATAAATATGTACAGTGAAAATATAGGGAGGTGGGACATTAAAGAGTAACAAATGTAATCATGCATAAGCTTTTCATAGTCTGTCATGAACATAAAATGTTATCCAAGGTTAATTATAATCCATATTTTTCTGCCAATAGCGGAGAAATAAATGACCCATCTAGTAAAATCAAAATTATTTGGTACTAGAGGTAAAAAATTTCACAACTTATTTTTCTTCATCCCTGGTAGTAGACATATGAGAAATTAAGTGGCTGACATTTACTGCTCTTCTGTTGTCAGCCAAATTTGCCACTTGAGTCATTTGACTGTCTTTGTCTTTGTCTAATGGCACTGCTGCCTCTGTTTGGCAGATTTATTTGAGCATATATTACTGGCCAAAGAATTAAAAAACTATTATGAAAAGAGAAGCCTAAACTTTGGGAAATGCAAAAGAGAGCAGTAGCATTTTTCAAGGCAAAGAACAATAAAAATATTAGCTCTTCAGTTGAATAAATGGTTCACTCATCTAATTTATTGTTCATTTTTTGTTGCCCATATTGCTTGTTGATAGGTGAGAAAAGGGCTATTGCCCTTACCAATAGCTGACAGGAGGCAGAGACAGATCATTCAGCATTGTGCAAATAAGTACATGCCTACTGACTGGCTAGACATTTGGATAGATGTGGTCATCTGACATCAGTCAAGAAGCACCCGTTTGACAGTATGCTGTTGCTATTTGTTGAGATATACAAAATGAGACTGGCCTTATGGTTCAGCGATTAAAGATGCTAAGCTTGTCAGCTGGAAAAGTGAAGACTGGGTTCAAGACCCAAGAGCCACATGACGGGATGAGTTCTCATTACTTGCCCACTTAGCACTTTGAAAGCATGCAAATGCAAGTAGATAAATAGGTACCACTTCAGTTGGAAGGTAACAGCATTCCATGAATCTCAGCGTATAATCATGACTATGGAAAAGTCTTTGGACAATGCTGGCTTCCTCGGCAAAGAAATGGAGATGAGCACCGCCCCCCTGAATTTGGAATTGACTGAACAGGGGAAATCTTTACAAAATGAAACACTTCTTCAAGCAGTGCACAGTTAGATTATGGAATCCATTGCGATATAGGATTTAGAGAATTTAGATAGCTTTAAAAGAGCTTTTATTTGATTAGCAGGACACTTAAGCCTCGACCTCCTCAGCTCAAAACATGAAAATCAAGAAATAAAAATTGGCATAAGAGGCCCTTATAAGGCCCTTCTTTCAAAAGCTATATATTGGGCAAATGAGAACCAGGCTTCTACTGTATTGTTTTTTTCCCTTTTCTCTATTTCAATGAGATAATTTATTTATGAAAACTTGTATTTGTTATGAGCTCAGCTCCATCCTTTCTTCCATTAGAATACTTCTCTTAAGCATGCCTTTTCTATTTAAATCAGCGACCCCCAACCTTTTTGGCACCAGAGACTGGTTCCGTGGAGAAAGATTTTTTCGTGGACCGGAGGGGGCGTGGTTTCATGTGCTGCCTGCATCCTGTGGATTGGGCTTTGCTTGTTTGCATGGCCTGGTTGCTGGCCTGCCACGGACAAGGGATTACCTGCCATGGAACATGGTTGGGGACCCCTGATTTAAATCAATTGCCATTGTAACTGTTATCTGTTTATAGCTTTCCTCCCATTGTCTGAGTGCCCCCTAGGCAGA
This sequence comes from Protobothrops mucrosquamatus, assembly GCF_001527695.2. NCBI lineage: Eukaryota > Metazoa > Chordata > Lepidosauria > Squamata > Viperidae > Protobothrops > Protobothrops mucrosquamatus. The sequence continues at coordinate 1,740 of NW_015393860.1, read as the reverse complement.
TAAAACATATATATGAATATGCTTTTTACAAGCTGAGATCCTCCTTTTCTGTTCAGTTTCTTTGGATTGTATTGAGGTTGTTAGCCTATCATTTCACAAGGCACAATGGAAAGTGCATTGCCAGAGAATGTTGAGGAAAAGAGGAGGATTTTGTTACAGAGACACAATGGAGAATAGAAACACCACTAAATTTAATTTCATTTCTGTCTATTGAAAAGGAGCAAAAGGTCTGTGGTTCATTTCTCCTACAACATTAGTGTATATATTATCCATTATATAAACCTTAACATTTATGTTCCTTATTTTAAGAACTTTGCGAGTTGACCAAATAAAACATGCCCAACAAAACAAGTAATGAAAAGGTTGGAGGCAGATAACAACAGAGCCTCGAAGAACACATTGTTCTGAATCCTTAGCACCTTCATGTAGGCGTGAACAATGCAGAACATTCTCTTGTTATTGCTGTGGGAGCAGGATAATGTACTGCTACAGCATGTTCTGGAAATACTCACCGAGATAGGTGAACCATAAAGATGCACAGACCCTTTGCTGGGTGGCAAACGGCAGAACAATTTCATTATTGTATTTTGCCTTCAGTGCTTAACTCAGAATAATCCCTGCCAATGTTGGATTTAATGCAGGTGAACACTGGCTGTTTGAGTTCTAATGTCTAGTGCATTAGCCCAATGCACAGGTGTCTGTTGCAGCTGATGTCATTTGGGGAATGGGGAGAGAGGCTTTTCCAGGCATTCCAGGCTTCAACAGGGCAAGTATCCTTCTGACTTTGCCATTGAGTTTCCTTGTGGGAAGCTTGTAGGGAGCATTGGAAACCTCTCTCCCTCCTTCTCTCCCTTCCTTCCTGATATGTTTTTCCCCCCACATTTACTTTTTAAAATCCCAGTGGACTTTAATGTGCCTTCCCCTACAAAGTCCAGGAGACTGCCCCCTCACTCCCCCCATTCTAGAGCTATTGGGCACGTTTTCAGCTGATTTGGATAATGCTTTTCTCAGCTGAGAGTTGATCTTTCTCCTTATGTAGATCTTCCAGAATTAGCAGGAGCTTTGCTCACGAGATACAGGTGATATGTCTAACCACCTGTCTGATACAAATTACTCTGTCCTTGAACTTTCTCTGTCTTATTCCCAATGCTGTGGAAGTTATCTTTAATGTTAATGTTCACTTTTCAAGACAGAGAAAAGGAAATACGTTGTAAACATATATACTGACTAACCTTTGTTGCCAAGTTGGAGGCCAAGATAAGAGGTGTTGAAAAACACCTGTGAAGTGGTCAGATTGGATAGCTCTTTTTTTATTTATACAGTGTTCCCTGCAGTGCTATCTGAGAACAAGGACAATATTCCAGTCTTTATGGCTTAACCAATTATTTGCACCAACTTGGGATTTGTCAAACGTAAACGGGGCAACAAACCATAAGCCATTCTATTAGAAGTTTATATGTGGGATAATGTATTAGTCAATCATTGTATACACTGTAACAACATAATTTAGTGTTTTATTTGTACACTATTAAAAATTCACTAGACAATCTGTGCCCTGTTGGATCATTATTTCATAAATATTTCCTTAGCTAAACAGAGAAACAGAGAGACCAAAGGCAGGCTAGAAAGCAATGGGAGCAGGGGCAACTTTCAATTTCTTGCCAGCTTCCCCATTGAGTTTCCTTGAACATTGCATATTTCCCTTCCCTTCCCAGCATGCAAGTAAAGTGACTGCTGATG
>NW_015393859.1:9813-13229 GCF_001527695.2 Protobothrops mucrosquamatus | reverse complement strand
CCCCCCCCCCCAGTCACTAAGGTGAGACGGGCGGTGTAGAAATCTGATAAATAAACAAATCTCATGGCCAGTAATTCTAAACCCCAGACTAAATGGACTACACAATTTACTTTCTTCCTTCCTTCTTCCCTCCCTCCCTCCTTTTCCGACAGCTAAAAAAAATAAATTTAGAATCTGTAGTTGTGGATGCATCCAGCTGGCTTATCCCCCAAATTAAAACATGCTCTGGTAAGCAGCATCCAACCTCTTGGATCTTCCTCTCTGTTCATACTGTTAACATGTGTTCATACAGCATACAGAAATACATCCAATCCACATCCCCACTCCCACCCCCGCCTCCCATTTTCATTATGACTTTGATCCTTCCAAACTACTTGCAGCTTATGAGGCGGCCTCTCTCCAGTTCAACATTTGCTTGAAATAACAATCTCATGTGTCTACATTTCAAGTGGATGGATACAGGATCTTGTCCTGTACGCTAATGTCAAAAATCTTGAGAGACTTATTTCTTGACTCAAGTCTGATGTGAACCTGGGGAAGGAGGAATTAATTTGAGAGAGGAGACGCAAGGAGAGGCTGTACAGGAAGCGCGCTCATTGCTGGAAGGGCATGTGTCGATCCTGGCCACACTGGGCCCTCCCCCCTCCCGTTAGTTGCCTGTTAGGTGCATGCCAGTTGAAAATGAAGGTTAGAGAGCCCAGGCTCAGGCATGCTAGGGAAGGAGCCATTTTGTCCTTGGGGAAGGACAGGCAGAGCGCAATTCCCACCTTGCGTTCCACTGGAGACGGGTGGAGGGAGGAGTCAACTGCTCTACTTCCCCGTCCTCCCTGCTGGATGGACTGGTTCAGCTCAAAAGCCTGAGGAGAGGAGGAGCAGAGAGTTAGCGCTGGCAGCATCATCTGCCAGAGAAGCAGGAATGGCAGGGTCTGGCCAGAGAGCATGCAGAAGCTTCACTGTCTCTGTCATGTACACATATTGATCACCATTGAGACCAAGATTGCCTTCAGAAATAGTTATATCCTCTTTATGGTCTGAGTATAGCTGAGTCAGCTATTCTCCAGGGCTCTCTGGAGAATGTCATACCTGGGTGGGACAAGAATGAGAAGGTCTGAGGCATCTCAGCTATATTGTCAAAATGCAGAACTAAAAGATTTGGCTGCTTAGCTAATACATTTTTAACCTTTTAGTGAGCATCTGGGGCTCCAGATGTTGCTAAATTACAATTTCTAGTCAGCATGATCAAGGAGTTAGAGCTGTAAATCATCAGGACTCAGTGGGCCATTGACTTGGTTTTTGCAGAGGCATAAGCTGTAGTTAAAGACAGAACAAGTATGCAGCAAAGATTTTCTTTTCTTTTCTTTTCAATAATTGCTGTGCTTTTTGTTTGGATCTTGGGAAGAAATGGTCCTTTTTGAAGCATTAACGTTATTTAAAATTGTATCTCTATATTTCTTTTATCATTTAGTTATACGGTAACTGAAAGTCATAGCAGCAATATGGTATAGAAACCTGTGACAGAAATTGGTCGTGAGGTCTGTTTTGAAATTAAACTAGGCAACTCTTTGAGGAAAATGATGATGAGAAGATAGTTTAATGGTGAAAACATTTTCCGTTGCTATACAAGCAGTTTTTCTTTATATCATTTTTAAGGATCAGTGATAACTAAAACCAGTTAAGTCGAAGCAAATTACAATGAAAAAAGTCTCACAAACTATTACAGGTGTGCTAAATGGCAAAGATAAGGCTGATGTTACATATATTGTAAACATGTACCAAGCCACACCGGATGGAGGTTATACAGACCCATTAACGTCGAAGATGGTGTCAATTATCTGTTAACTGAAAACATGTTAACAACAGCAAAACCTCTGGTTGCTGGGAAATGAAACTTGGATAATGTTCTATTAATAGTACAATAAAAACATGGCATGCTTCCAGACTGTAAAAATGATGGATGATGTGCAAAATGCAAATAACCCTTTAAAAATATAATTTTAGACAACTTCAATGACATTTCCTGAGATGCTGGATCAATTACTACAACATGTCATAATTCTATGCATTCCTGGGCTTGAAGTCTATTCAGTGCAATGGCAGTTTATTGCTAAATAAAATGCATTGTACTGGGCTATATGTAATAAAGCAATGTACATTTATTATTCTTATAATTTTTCTGTTTTCTTACAACATTCTATTATTCTATTTCTTTGATGCTTATTTTGTAAACCACAGATATTAAATGAGATCAGTATGATTTATTCTGATACATAATTTATATGATTTATATGATACCTAATTAATCACCAGACACTTATAGACCATTTTTAAAATTCTGTTACAATTTTTTCTTCAAACTTTGTGGTCCTTTTTAAATGAGTTTCATATTATCTTTTTCAAAATTCCATCTATGTAACAGAATCTGTGAAACACAGCTTTCCTCATTTTCTGCCTTCCTAGCAATTTATACTGCAATCATCCTCCTAGTGATACATGAATACACACTGAATTGGAAAAAAACACCTTTTCAAAACAAGTGCATTTTCCATCATAGCTGATCAAATTTCCAAAGTAATTATGCATCCATAAAGTTTTGCATATACCCCCTTAGTCCCTTATTCACAGTTGTGACCATTACAGAAATACACCCAAATTGTCAATGGACAGAAGATAGAGGTCCATGGACCATCATAATGCTTGAAATCTCTCACATCCTTTAAGCATAGAGAAAGAATATCCGAGTACACACAAATGGTATGTACATTTCCTAGTACATACAAATGGAAACATTCATGATTGTGCAGTTGTTACAGCAAGCCTCAGGGATATGAACTATGTGGTTGAACCTAGCACAGAAATCCTGATTGCTCTATTTGCTTAGAAAAATGTTAGCATTGGCTGGAGAATGGCTGTATAACCATTTGTTTGTATGGACTTGATCTCTGCTTAAGACTCTTGCCTTTGAGCTAACATAAAAATGTAATCCTTGGTCCTGAATTTGTAAACATTTTCTTAAGCAGGTACTTCAATCATTTCCAGGAAGACTTCCTGTAATGATGGCAGTGTAAACAGGCTAAGCATGGAAATGTTTTTGAGACCCATAAAAATAGTAGTCTCATTCTACTTGCAGTGTTTTACCATAAGGGGAAAAATAAGGTTAAATTAAAAATGAAAGAGTTTTACAGATTTTGAGGGATTTCCCAGAGCCAACCAAAAATAAGCTTAAAACAGAATAAGCAACATTGTGAACATTGATTTATTGAGCCAAATCATTCTCTAGGAGAGATATTTTTTTCATTGTTTTTATGTAAGATTCATTATTTCACTAAGAATTTTGCTTCTTTATGGCATGGTCTCTCAAGACCTACTAGTTCCAAAGATCTATAGGCAGTGCTTTTTTTGTAAAAAAAAAAAAAAAA
>NW_015393859.1:6000-9177 GCF_001527695.2 Protobothrops mucrosquamatus | reverse complement strand
GCTTAAAACAGAATAAGCAACATTGTGAACATTGATTTATTGAGCCAAATCATTCTCTAGGAGAGATATTTTTTTCATTGTTTTTATGTAAGATTCATTATTTCACTAAGAATTTTGCTTCTTTATGGCATGGTCTCTCAAGACCTACTAGTTCCAAAGATCTATAGGCAGTGCTTTTTTTGTAAAAAAAAAAAAAAAAAAAAAAAAAGGTGCCAGAACTCACACACGTCATACAACCCGCCTTGCCTACCCTACAAGGTTCCATCCAAAAAAGGTGCCGGAACTCCGTTCTGGGTGTTCTATGACAAAAAAAGCCTTGTCTATAGGTATATAGAAGGATGCCTGGTAGGTGGGGGCAAAGCATTATTGTCATTGGAATCATTGATCCCAGCCACGGGGAGATCAAATGCTGCTAGTAAGAGCTACAGAACCAAGATACGACATCAGTGTTTAATATAAGTATAAACAGTGAGAGACAGTCTCATGCTATATGGGTGGGAAGCAGTCTGTATTACATACAGTAGTTATACTGCCCCATCTCATATTCAGTTGTATATATGGTCCTGGGAATGAGCAGCAAAGACAATTTCCAATTCTTTCTTGAACAGAGAAATTTGCTCCACCAACCTGAAGAAAAGCAACATAACAATGCAGCAATCCAAATATCTTTCCGCAAGTTTTCATTAAAAGAAATGCTAGAGAAATACCAAACACATCACACTAGTTCTGATTTCATAGTATATCAGCAGTCACGAGTACTAAAACACTAAATGGTGCTACCTGAATTAATGTTGCTGGATTTATAAATGGGCTCCACTTTGTAAGATTCTCAGCAGAGCCTTTTAAAGGGTTTTATTGGATAATTGATCTCCAGCTATATGAAGTATGGAAGCCATATGCAGCTTTGAACTTTCTTTCTCAGAATTGAATGCTCAGTAGATAGGGAGAATGGTTCAATACCTCCATTTTAAAGAGGACAATCTAAATTGCATCAAGAGCAAGAATGATCTTACTTTATCCCTAATCACATATCTCCCTTTTCTCACTTTGTGAGTCACTGTAACACTACGACTATAGAGAGAGACTACAACTGATGAGATTCAGGTTGACATATTCACTTATCCAGGGGAGGAGTATCTTTAGGTCAGTATCGAGTTTTAGAGGAGAAATTATTGCACATTACCTTATGCCTTTGGGATTAAACATGGGGCTAAATGAATGAAGGCTCAGTTCTCAAAGCCAGAAGTCAGCCTCTGATGGTTTGTTGAACATAATTTCCCCCACCAGGTTCTATGGGAGTGTAATCTGGGTTCTGCTCTTCCAGTGTAGGCTGAAGCCACATCCAGATGCTTCCCTATTACCACTCTGGCTGCTGTTCTAGCCATATGCTCTAACATCACCTCACCTGTGCTTTGCGACCCCGGTTGACAAAGGTGCAGACAGGATTATATGCGCCAGTGCCACAGACATACAAGTGTGTTCGATTCCAGGGCTGGATAAGTCGGATGAAGTTCCCACACTCACCCTAGAAGACAAATGGAACATTAACTTAAGCTCCTACAAAATTGTGTCCACTTCAAGAAGGGGAAGTGAGTAATTGCATCCTCTCCTCGTCAGGACCCAATGAAAGATTCAAATGTACAAGGTCTTCTGCAGCAAATGGTTTTACTATTAAAGAGAGTTCTTTGTGCAACAAGAAAGTCCTATGGGCAGGTACTTATGTGCAGTGAAGTGACACTTAAGACTGAGCAAATAAGGCCTGGTGCCCCTTTAGAATCAGCAAATGTACATTTTGAAGCATTTCTTCCAATGAGATTTTGGATATCTCTGCAAAACAAATTTTCTGCATGCCCTATTTATGGTGCTCTCTCTCCCTCTGTTTTTTCTTTTAAGAAGTTTGAATTATTTTCCATTTCAGAGCCAACATTCCTTTTTTCATGTCTTATGTTACAGCACATTTGTAGCTGAAACAGACTATAAATGGTGCAGGTCAAAGCTTTCCTTCTTGTCCTTGGCAATTTTTCTTCAGTCTGAGAAAATAATAGTTGTACAATTCCAGAGAACTATCTTGGTGTCAAGATGGCAGATGCCAGACTCCTGGGTCCTGTTTATTTTCAAACACAAGGAAAATGATCTGAATACAAATGCCTGGAAAGGAAAATCCTTCTAATGGACCCAAAAGAGCACTTTCTGATTTTATTGGTTCTGGAAAAAAGGGAAAAGTATTCCAGTAAAGCTGATCCTGTTAAACCAGTGATTTTCAACCTTGGTAACTTTGTGATATGTGAACTTCAAGGAGAGAAGCAACCTAGAACTAAGGAGAAACTTCCTGACAGTTAGAACAATTAACCAGTGGAACAACCTGCCTCCAGAAGCGGTGAATGCTCCAACACTGGAGGTTTTTAAGAAGAGACTGGACAGCCATTTGTCCGAAATGGTATAGGGTTTCCTGCCTGAGCAGGGGGTTGGACTAGACGACCTCCAAGGTCCCTTCCAACTTTATTATTATTATTATTATTATTATTATTATTATTATTATTATTATTATTAATCAACTCCCAGAAATCCCTAGTCAGCACAAATCATAGCTATACTGTATATTAGAAATGACTATATTTACATTACATAATTATAATTACACTCATTTTAAACACTTGATATGTCTTTTTTATTATGTACAATTGTGCGTCTTCTTTTTTCTTCTCTTTTCTGTCGCTATTTGAAATGCAACAAAACATTATTTTAAAAACTCCCAGAAATCCCCAGCCAGCACACAATAATAAAGTTATATAAATAATTAGATATAAATAATGTGTTAATGTATTAAACAAATAAATGAATTTTTGGCAAGAGACAGTGAGAGCCCTTGCCTCATTCCCTCTTATTTGATCCTTACCATCGTTTGTCAGTTTAATTGTAGTTTTATTTTATTGTGAGCTACCCCAAATCATTGGAAGACATTATTATTATTATTATTATTGTTGTTGTTGTTGTTGTTGTTGTTGTTATGCAGTGAAGTCTAAGCAGCGAAAATAATGCCGTGTTAGTAATTTTTCATCTTATTTAATTTTCCTTTTTTAGCAATTGCACAAAGATAAATGTGATGCTTGTTGATAGCTTAATGGCACTGTATTTCAAAATAGCAAGGACCATTCAAAAACCTTCTGAAGTTCTCCT
>NW_015393859.1:0-4323 GCF_001527695.2 Protobothrops mucrosquamatus | reverse complement strand
TTCCAGCAACCTTTCCTGCATAATATTAGGACTTTCCCACCCTGAATGAGCTTTGGGGATAACATCAGAAGTACTTACATTATTGTTCTTCCCTGACAGGACACATTCATCTATCCTTTGCTGTGATGCAGGCCAATGGATCTGCCAAGTGAAACAACATCTCACAGTTACAACTCTAATTTCCCATATTTTCTCCTTAACCCTGGTCCCAAACCAGACAATATATCGAATTGGGGGTTTTGCATTAGAAATCACTTGGGGTTTTTCAGTGTGATTATTTTAGAAGCCAGCAGTCACGTCACCTTGCTGTTTGTTTCTTAAAGGCAGTGCCTTTTTGGGGGAGGAGGAATATTCTGGATCATCTGGAAATTACCCCATTCCTTTGACTGTGAAAAACCCTATTTATTAGTGGGCGCAAAGTACAATGTGGTTGTTCTGGAATCATAATAACAAGTACATACATACACATATACAGATTTTAAACTTATACTGTTTCATAAATAATAGTTTAGAAGTGAAGAACATTTAAAATATTTAAAACATTTTACAGGAATGATAATGAAACCCAGTTTAAATTGCATAGATATAAGCAATGTTTCTCACACTTGGTCAAGGCGTCACCATTTTGTCACCTGTTTTATGAAGTCGCACCTTGATCAAGAAGTTAAGGCACCAGACTAGAAACTGTGAACTCTAGTCTTGTCTTTAGCACAAAGCCAGCTGGGTGAAGTTGGCCCAGTCACTTTCTCTCAACCCTGGGAAGCAGGCAATGGCAAACTACTTTTGACATCTTGCCAAGAAAATTGCAGGGACTTTTCCAGGCAACCTCTAGGACTCAACACTGACTTGAAGGCACAAATATAAATAGTTATGTATTCCTGAATAGATCTACAGTACATGTTATTTCTCTCCATTCATATCTCTTTCCTGAGTTAAAAATGAAAAATGATTCTCTATAGGAATCTTTTCTGACCGAATAGCGTACAGATTACGTGTTGAGCCTCTCTCTGATCCCGAAGGACTCTTGGCTTTAAGTGAGCAAGCAAATAAATAAATAAATAAATAAATGGCACTGTGGCACAAGAGGTGCCTGTCAAGAGTTTAATACTTTTGTTTTATATTTGGTAGACTAATCTTATACTGAATGATGTAGGAAAAAGAAAAAAAAAATCTCTGGGCTATTGAAGAGACAAAATACTCTCCAAAAAAGCAAAACAAAACCCTTCCTAAAAGATCTGGACAAATATTAATGTTTGTTTAATATTTTCTTCATTGCATTAAACGCTAGAAAAAAATGATATATCAATTGTAGAAAGATCAATTTAAAAAAAGCAATCCTATTTTCAACGTACTTTTCCAGAGAGATTCATTTGCTTCAATATCTTTCTATTGCAAATTCAGCATAAATTCCGAAGCATTTTGTTCCCCATCAAACAGAATTTCCCTCTGCCTACTCCTGATAAATTTTTTTTTTTAAAAAATACATTCTTACAATCAAGGGCTCCCGATTGATATCATGAAGGTCTAGTGAGAGGATGTAGTCTTTGCTCCCCACATACATTCGGTCATGATCTTCATCCTTCAGCAAGATTCGGTAGTCTGTTGAGTTGAGAAGGAAATTGAAGAAGCGTGCAGTTCCAGTGGCCTTGAGCTCTATAGGAACAAACATAAGGAAAGACCTGTATTAATTATCTTTTTCTACCCTGATTCCAAAATAGCCAACTTCTGGGAATAGTATGCTTGATTTAGGAGAAATCAACATGCTCCCCAAACTCAATAAGACATTTGACTCTTAAATAGAGCAATATACTTGTGTGCGTAGACATTAACAGATTATTCAAAGAAACACTCTTCTTGCAGCAATGCAATATGTAAGCATAATTTAGCTCATGAGACTCCATCAACCCAGATTTAACTTGAATTATTGAAAGCCAAGGACTTTCCCAGCATCTAACTCTACATTATTCTCTACTAGACTGTCAATCTGTGGGGCCCAAGAACATCTATGATACATATGAGAAAAAAATAAATTAAAAAGCATTTCTATAAAACACTCTGCAAATTAAAGAATAATATTTAACTATTAAAAATACCAGTATGAGAATCAAACTTCTGTCCAGTCTTACATACAATGAAACAACATGGCTTCATATTGGATATTCATTGTATTCCTTTCAATAAATGTCTAATTTGGAGCATTTGGAAAGTGGGATTTCAGAAGGGAAAATGATTTGTGGTTTTAGCTTTGACTGTAAGAACAAGTCTTAATCCCCCCCCTGCCCCCAATATTACAAAGTTTGGGCTTTTTTGTTTACTCCAAGGTGAAAGACTACCAGTCTTCCCAAAATTGCTAATTAAAGTTGTCATCAGCCTTAGGCAGCATGGTCAATAATGGTGATGCTGGACTTCACATCTAGGGAATCCTAAATACCTCACTCCTAATCTAAGTGACACACTTTGAAACTCTAAGGACCATTTTTTATTATTTTCTTGGAATTAGCCTTTTGTTTGTCTGGCCTTCCTAATCCTTTATTTCTTCTTTAATCTTTAACTTCTTAGGGACTTTAACTATGTTATTTATTTGCCACTGCCCATCTCATTCTTATTCTTATCCACTCCTATTTGGATTAATAATCATCCTCTCCTTCTCTTTAATATCTACATGTAGAAATGGACATCAACTTCAATGGAATGAATTTAAATGAACTTCGACCTATAGAGCAGAAATATCAGCATTGGATAAGTTTTCTATAAAGGAGATTAGGCAAGGTTTGAGAAGGCTACATTCTGCCCCCAAATGTGTATGAATACATTATTTTCTTTTTCTCTAAGTCTCCCTATTTAATTCAGCTAGGGAACAGAGTAGTGGCAGAGTTTATCCATATGTATTACCATATGAGATTTACATGCCTGTAAATGAATTATAGGTGTTGCTGTAGAAATATCCTACATCTACAGAGTCTAAATCAGCTCCAGGAATGAGACCTGATGCCTGAGATTGATTTCACACCTTGATTCCACTCACATGTTACTCTTCCTGACAACTTCAAATAAAAAGCACACTTAAAATTAACAGCAGTCCCTTTTACAATCTACCGACTGCTGAATTTTAACCTGGAGGAATATGAAGGTCAGCAAATCAATACAGTGAGGAATCATCATTTCACTCAAATGAGATCTTTCCTGGAAATAAATCTCCATGGAAATCAGCCTTCCAACCTATCGAGAGCAAAGAGGGCAGCTTTAGTTGCTGCAAAGTGGTTGATAATTGCTACTGAATGTTCCCTACACCTCTGTACAATATGTCAATATAATTACCTTTTAAAAACAACAAATAATTAATTTAAGCTTCGAGGAAGCTGTTTGCCAGTGAACTGCCAGTGAATTAATTACATAGCTGGGCACTGAGCTCACACAGGTCCTTTGTTTGTGTAAGTGTGCTGTTCAGTGTGGAAGGGGACATAAGGCTAAGCAGGTTTCCCACCGTGAACTCTTGAATAGTTTGTTTCCTCGACTGTTATTGTATTATCATCAAAGGGCTGTAGAGTTAGTTGTCAATTCTTCCACCTGCTGTTGGTGGGATGGTCTGGGAGTTGTAGTCTACATAAACAGCCCCACCTCAGTTATTTAGCTTATCAGTAAAGACTCATCCCATGTTTTCATGCTGATTATTATGTGATCTGGGGCAGGGCAGTGGCGCAGTGCTTAAGGCGCTGGGCTTTTCAACTGGAAAGCTGGCAGCCCAGATTTGAGATCCAAGTGCCATGTGACAGGGTGAGCTCCCATCCTCGCCCCAGCACTTACCAACCTAGCAGTTCAAAAGCATGCAAATGCGACTAGATAAATAAAGGTGCCACTTCGATGGGAAGGTAAGCGGGGATTCACTAAGAGTCACTAAGGTTGAGAAACACTGGCTTGCACTGAAGCTGCCCTACCTTTCTGTCATATCCACACAATTTGGATGATTACTGCCAATGGAGCCATAATGCTTCCAATTGTCAAAATCCCAGAAGAGCATCTAGCAGTCCAGCCAATGATATAAACCAGAAAGAAGAAGCAGGTAAAAATGAGGCTAATCAGAAAGGCTTTAAGAGACCAAAGGAGAAAAGAGAAATTGTACCAGTGGTGAGGAAAAGCATAGCTGAATTCATCTGGTCAACAATCAGGCACATTATCTGGTTGCGAAACAGATTGACTGTACCTTTCCAGCACCCCCAGAAAATATATGTATATGTGTATACACACACACACACACACACACACACACACAGAGAGAGAGAGAGAGAGAGAGAGAGAGAGAGAGAGAGAGAGAGAGAGAGAGAG
>NW_015393858.1:11092-13232 GCF_001527695.2 Protobothrops mucrosquamatus | reverse complement strand
CCAGGATGCGCGGTTCTCTCGCGATTTAGGGGCGCCCCCAGCCTCCCCCCTCAAGTCCACTTACGCTCATCAGTGTGTCCCCCGAGGAATTCTGGGAAAGCTCCTGGATCCCCGATGCGAAACTCTTGCTGTGGCTGCAGAACTGGCGCCCGGATTCCAGCATGGCGCCGCCCAGCTTCAGCAACTGCCGGGGTGGGGAGGGGGGGGCAAGGCGGACAGACGGGTCAGGATTGGGACACACAGACCCCAGGAACCGACATCTGGGCATCCCAGCACCCCCCCCAAGACCCAGCCCTGGCACAGCCCGCCCACTTAACACAGCACCAGCCTGCAGATGGGCATCCCAGCTGGTAGGATAAGTAGCAATAAAGCGGTCCTCGGCTTACGGCCGTTTGTTTGGCCACTGTTTGAAGTTACGACGGTGCTGAAAAAGACTGGTTCTTGCGCTAACCATGTTCCTGTGGAGCCATGATCAAAATTTGGGGATTTGGCAAGCAGCATGTATTAACAAGGCTTGCACCATCCCAGAGTTATGTGACTATAGTTTGCCTTCCTTCCTTCTTTCTTTCTTTCCTTCCTTCCTTCTTTCCTTCCTTCCTTCCTTCCTTCCTTCCTTCCTTCCTTCCTTCCCTTCTTGTCTATCTTCTTTCCTTCCACCTCCTTCCCTCCCTCCCTCCCTCCCTCCCTTCCTTCCTTCCAACTTTTTTCTTTTTATGCCTCTCAATTTCCCTTCCTCCTTTTTTCCTTCCTTCCTTCCTTCCTTCCTTCCATCCTTCCATCTCTCCCTCCCTCCTTTCCTTCCTTCCAACTTTTTTCTTCCTTTTTATGCCTCTCAATTTCCCTTCCTTCCTTTTCTTCCTTCCTTCCTTCCTTCTTTCCTTCCCTCCCTCCCTCCTTTCCTTCCTTCCAACTTTTTTCTTCCTTTTTATGCCTCTCAATTTTCCTTCCTTCCTTTTTTCCCTTCCTTCTTTGCTTCCTTCCCTCCCTCCCTTTTCTTCCTTCCAACTTTTTTCTTTCTTTTTTTATGCCTCTCAATTTCTTTCCCTTCCTTCCAACTTTTTTCTTTCTTTTTATGCCTCTCAATTTCCCTTCCTTCCTTTTTTCCTTCCTTCCCTCCCTCCCTTTCCTTCCTTCCAACTTTTTTCTTTCTTTTTTATGCCTCTCAATTCCTTTTCCTTCCTTCCTTCCAACTTTTTTCTTTCTTTTTTATGCCTCTCAATTTCCCTTCCTTCCTTTTTCCCTTCCTTCTTCTCCTTCCTTCCTTCCCTCCTTTTCTTCTTTCCTTCCCTCTCTACCTCCTTTTCTCCTGCTCTTTCCCACTTCTCTTCCCTTCCTTTTCCTCCACTCTCCTTCTTTCCCTTTCTCTTCTTCTTATCCAGCCAGAAGAATTCCGGGAAAGCTCCCGGATCCCCCAGGGGCAAAACTTTGGCTGTGGCTGCAGAACTGGCGCCTGGATTGCCATCTCGCCCACCTTTAACTCATTTATTCCTTTAGCTTGTGATGGGTTGTCTTTTTTCACTTTGCTGCAGTCAAGATCTATTACATCTACCGCATCCCCACCATCTACTAAGTAAGCTACCCAATAAAAAAACCGCAATAAAAGTAATCTAGCCATATTGGTTCTTCTCCTATCCATGCTGAATTCCACTAAACCCTTGCCGGCTGGGGAATTCTGGGAGCTGAAGAAACGACACTTTTGGATCCAAAAGGACCTAGATCACAAAGGATCTGAATTATTCTAGGACAGATTTTGCTGTAGGCAGAAAATTGCTCTCCTGCGGTGTAAGATGGTGCAATTCAGAAGAAGCTGCAGGATTTTAAAAGGCCTTTAAACCAGGGGTCTTCAAATGTGGCCACTTTTAAGACTGGTGGACTTCAACTCCCAGAATCCCTCAGGGCTCTTCAAACTTGGCCACTTTTAAGACTGGTGGACTTCAACTCCCAGAATCCCTCAGGGCTCTTCAAACTTGGCCATTTTTAAGACTCGTGGACTTCAACTCCCAGAATCCCTCGGGGCTCTTCAAACATGGCCACTTTAAGACTCGTGGACTTCAACTCCCAGAATGCCTCGGGGCTCTTCAAACTTGGCCACTTTTAAGACTGGTGGACTTCAACTCCCAGAATCCCTCAGGGCTCTTCA
>NW_015393858.1:5350-7177 GCF_001527695.2 Protobothrops mucrosquamatus | reverse complement strand
GGGGTCCTTGGTGGTCTCTGAGCTGGGTGGTTTTCTTGCAGACGTTTCGTGACCCAACTTGGTTACATCATCAGTGCTAGAAAGGAGGAGGAGGAGGAGGAGGAAGAGGAAGAGGAAGAGGAAGAGGAAGAGGAGGAGGAGGAGGAGGAGGAGGAGGAGGACAACTATGGGGTCCTTGGTGCTCTTTGAACTGGGTGCTTTTCTTGCAAACATCTCCTGACCCAACTAGGGAACGTCATCAGTGCTAGACGGAACGATCCATTTATACCCCATCCTCCCCAGCACCCTGTCTGGCTGGGGCTGACGTGCCCCGCAGCCCCCCCTGGCCCTTTGCAGCCAAGATGGCTGCCCGCCCTCCCACAATGCACGGGGAAGGCCGCTTCTGGAAATCAGAACCAAGAAAGAGAAGTGAAGCCACATCCGGAGTCAAATGAACCAGAACGGCAGGAAACGCAAAGAGAGAAAAAAAACCCTTGCAAAAGAAGAAAAAGAAAAAAAAAAAGGGAAAAAGCAGACTCACACATGGGGTGTGTGTGTGGAGGGGACCCTGCATCCCAAAACAAGAGGGGTGCAGCCAGGCAGGACACGGAAACCCCGAAAAAGTCTCGCACTTGAGGAACAACGTGGCACAAATCGGGGAAAAAAACAAAACACGACTTCTGGAAACAATTTCTCACATCTTTGGCAAGCTTCCGGACGGAAATATGTTGTTGGTTTGGCCTCTGGTGTCTGGGGAGGGCTCCCCCAGCTTCCCCCACCATCATCCTCTGCCCACACAGCCCGCCCGCCTCCTGGCAGGGGATGATGGGCACCGGAGCATGCCTCAACCGAAGACCCGGTCGCTCAGGAGCGGAAGAGAGCGAGTCTCCTTGAACAAGCCGAATCAAACTAGCCATCATGGCTAGGAAACAGCCAGTCGCCCTTCTTGGGAAGGGCCCAAGCCGCGGGCTTGCGATGCAGGCGTGGAAGGGGGGGGGGGAAACCCCAGTGGATCCCACCCAAACCAAAAGGGAAGAAATTAGATTTAATTTATAGATTTCCTAAACAAGATTTGAGGACTCACAAACCATTAAGCCCGGTTCCAAGATGGCAGCTGCGTTTCCAAAGAGAAACACGAAAGTTTCTGCTACCTGACGTAAAACCCAGACAGTCCTCCACTTATGACGGTTCGCTTAGCGACCCTTCGAAGCGGCAACAGCTCTGAGAAAAGGGAGTTAGGACCGCTTTTCAATAATAATAATAATAATAATAATAATAATAATAATAATAATAATAATAATAATAAAGTTGGAAGGGACCTTGGAGGTCATCAAGTCCAACCCCCCTGCTTAACGACCGTGGCCGCATCGCGCGATCAAAATTCAGCCGCTCGGCAGCCGACTCGTATTTACGACGGTCGCAGCGTCCCCGGGGAGGGGGAGTCACGCGACCCCCCTCTGGCGACCTCCCGGCGGGCAAAGTCCACGGGGCCAGCCAGACTCGCTTTAACGACGGCGGGTCCTCGCTTAACAACTGCGATGGTTTGACTTCACAACTTGGGCCAGAAAAACGGGGGGAGGGAGCAAAATTCACCGAAGCGATAGTCTCACTTAGTGACGGAAATGTCCGGTTCGGTTGTGGTCGTAAGCCGAGGACTTGCAGGGATCCTTTGCCATCTTTCCCCCCCCCCCAGCTCCCCCAAGCCCACCCCCCATCTATGATTCTTCCCTTGTGAGAATTGACCTACGAGATGGGGATTGCAACAGAGGTGGGGCAAGGCTCTGTGTCTCTGGATCTGTTTGTGTTTGTGTATGTGTGTGTTTGTGTGTGTGACAGGAAGCCACAAGC
>NW_015393858.1:0-2334 GCF_001527695.2 Protobothrops mucrosquamatus | reverse complement strand
CCGCCCGCCCGTCCCTCCGTCCCTCCGTGGGTCTCCCCACCTGAAGCGGGGCGAGTCCTTCAGCCCCTCTTCCAAGCGCAGCGGGACCGTCATCCTGGCGGGGCGCGGGCGGGGGTCTCCCGGGGGGCGCAGGAGGAGGCAGCGGCGGCGGAGGCTGCTCCGGCGGGGCCAGAGCCGAGGCAGGAGGAGCCGCGGACGGGCGGCGGGGCGCGGAGGAGGCGGCGGCGGCGGCGGCAGCGGCGGGTCCCGCTCCGCCCCGGGGTGGAGTTCCGAGGTGCGGCGCATCCTGCCGGGGCAGCCCCGGAGAAGGCAGCCGGGCGGAGGTGCCGGTGCAGGGCGCCCCCTGCCGGTGGAAAGAGGCAACCCCGCGCCCGGGAGAGCCGTCGTGGGGGGGAGAAGCGGAGCCGGGCGCCCCCGCCTGGGGAGGGTCTTGTGCACGCGCCGGTCCTTTGCACGCGCACCACACACCCACAAGCATACAACTATACACACAAGCACATACGTGCACAAACACACAGGCACACAAGCATACAAATATACACTCAAGCACACACGCACAAGCACACCACAAGCACACAAGCATACAACTATACGCACAAGCACACACGCACACAAACACACAGGCACACACCAACACACACAAACACAAGCGTACAAATGTACACTCAAGCGCACACGCACAAGCACACCACAAACACACAAGCATACAACTGTACACACAAGCACACGCACACAAACACACAGGACACACAAACACACACGCACACAAGCATACAAATGTACACTTAAGCACACACGCACAAGCACACAAACACACAAGCATACAACTATACGCACAAGCACACACGCACACAAACACACAGGCACACAAGCATACAAATATACACTCAAGCAGACACGCACACCACAAACACACAAGCATACAACTATACACACGCGCACACGCACACAAACACACAGGACACACAAACACACACGCACACAAGCATACGAATATACACTCAAGCACACACGTACAAGCACACCACAAACACACAAGCATAGAAATATACACCCAAGCACACAGGCACACAAGCACACACAAACACAAACACGTGCACACACCCAAGCACACACGCACACAAGCATACAAATATACACCCAAGCGCACACGCACACGCACACAAGCACGCCACAAACACACAAGCATACAAATATACACACAAGCACACAAACACACACACACACACCAAACAGACAAGCAAACCAATATACACACAAACACAAGCACACAAACCCACAAGCACACGCCCACACAAACACACACGCCCACAAGCACACAAACAAACACACAAGTACACACCCTCCGGGGCTGGACGGGACTCGCTTTACCCGGCGCGGCGCTCCAGCTCCGACTGCGGAGCGTTCTCACGTGCTACTCCCGGGTCAGAGGAGGGGAAGACCTTTCCTCCCCCCCCTCTTTTTCCTCCGTGGGCTTTTCCCACGGGAAAACCTTCGTCTCACCTGGCCGGCAGGTAGGAGCGGCTCGCGTGGCCCTTAAGCCTCGCGTTTCTTTTGAATCGCTCCGCCACGTGTTGGAAGCGCCGTGGGAAAAGCACGTGGAAACGGGTCGGAAGGAATGGAAGTTTGGGCTGTCGACACGCGTCGCTCACACCCGCCACATTCCCCTCGGGCTAACTCAGGCTTCAGATGCTGCTTTGGGAACCGGAAGGTGGCGACTGGCGCTGCTCGGATTTCTCTGGGATTTCCTCGTGGTCTCCTTTCCAAGCGCCAATCTTAAGCTTTTTTTTTTTTCCCAAGGCCGGCTAGGTCAAAAGATGCAAAATGGCCCTTGTGGGTGAGGCCAGGGGGCTTTTCTCTCCCCCAAGAATCTGTTCGGAAGTATTTAAAGCCTGCCAAACAACCCTAACCCCCTCCCCAAATTTCCCTCCGGTCTTACTCATTTGAGCCAAGGGAGGGCGCTGTTGGTCCAGAAATAGATAGGACACAGTACCGCCATAATTGAGCCTAGATTAATTTAGGATGCTAAGTGAGACTTTTGTGAAAGTGAGTTTTTAAGTGTGACAAACCGTCGTCGGTCACTTTGTAACTTTGAACGGTCGCCGAACAAACTGGTGTAAGTTTGAGGACGACTTGTAACAACAGAATGACAGAGTTGGAAGGGGCCTGGGAGGTCTTCTAGTCCAGCCCCCTGCTCAGGCAGGAGCCCCTATACTATTTCAGACAAATGGCTGCCCAGTCTCTTCTTAAAAACCTCCAGCGATGGAGCACCCACCGCTTCTGGTGGCAAGCAGTTCCATCGGTTAATGTCAGGAAGTTTCTCCTTAATTCCAG
>NW_015393857.1:4975-13234 GCF_001527695.2 Protobothrops mucrosquamatus | reverse complement strand
GCTGGCGACCCCCAGGGGGAGGGCCTTCTCTGTGGGTGCCCCTGCCCTCTGGAACGAACTACCCCCCGAGATCCGGATTATTCCGGATCTCCTTACTTTCCGCCGCGCCCTCAAGACATGGCTTTTCCAACAAGCGGGCCTGGCCTAGGGAGGATTTTTAAATTGGGTTTTTTAGAAATTTTAATTATCACAACACTAATATTGGTTTTAATTTGGTTTTATTCGGTGGGGTGTGTGGGTCTTTCTTTGTTTTTAATAATGTTGTGAGCCGCCCTGAGTCCTTCGGGAGAAGGGCGGGATACAAATTGGAATAATAATAAAATAATAATAATAATATTTGATGATAACCCTTTGCACTGTTAAAAATTTGTGATTGACCCAAGTCAACAAGAGAATTTCATGATTTAATTGATATTTGAACTTGGATCTTGGTAATTTTCCATGTGTCAAATGAATCATAATTAATGTAAGAGATTATTCTAGCATTCTGGTATGTTTGCTTTTTCGTTGTAATGTATACTTTTTCTTTCTCATATCTTCTGCAACCATTTTATAAACAAAGATACACTTTTCTTTGAATCCTGTAGACAAAGAGGATGGCAATAAGAGCACTCTTGACAACTGAGACTAACAAGCAACTTTGAAAAGGAAAGCAAATTGAACCAGAAATCAAAGTATTTTTCATTTCCTTCAGAAAAACAAACAATCCTTCTCCAGCAGCTGATAGACAAAAGAGAAAACTAAGAAAGGTTTCAACCTGGAATAAGTAGAGTATACAGAACTCAAGGATACGTTACATGAAAAGTCAAGGGAGATTATTTATCATTCAGCAAAAGAGGGAACTGTCTGGAAATCATTGCAAAGGAAAAGATAGATTGGACAGCCATGTTGGGCAGACAGTAATGCAGGTCTCACTCTGGGAGGAAGAAAACAGCTTGAATCAAAGCACGACTAAACAAGGGACCATCCATATTTTTGACGTCCTCAAGAATATAAGTTGTGGGAAGGTTCCATAGATGTGCCTATTGTGGGAAAGATACAACTTGCAAATTTCATTATGCATCAGAGGATCCACATTGGAGAAAAGCCATACAAATACTCCAAATTTGGCAAAAGCTTTGGTCAGAACAGCTCCGTTGTGGTTCATGGAAGGACCCACACAGGAAAGAAGATCTACAAGTCCCCCCAATGCAGTAAATGCTTCAGTGAGCATGGCAAATTGGTGATACATCAGAAGACTCATACAGAAGAGAAAATGTTTGAATGTCCTGATTGTGGGAAAAGTTTCAGTCACAATTCCAACCTGGTGAGACACCTAAGAACTCACACAGGAGAAAAACCTTTTGAATGTCCTGATTGTGGGAAAAGTTTCATTAGAAATTGCCACCTTGTGAGACATCAGAGGACTCACACAGGAGAGAAGCACTTTGAATGTCCTGATTTTGGGAAAAGTTTCATTAGAAATTGCCACCTTGTGAGACACCAGAGGCCTCATGAAGGAGAGAAATCCTTTGAATGTCCTGATTGTGGGAAAAAATTCAGTCAGAATTCCAACCTTCTGAAACACCAGACGACTCACAGAGGAAATAAAACATTTGAATGTCCTCATTCTTGGAAAATGTTGAGTCACAAAGGAGAGAAGCGCTTTCAGTGTTTCAGTCACAATTCCAGCCTGGTGATAGACCAGACAACGCACTTAGGAGGGAAATCCTTTGAATGTCCTGATTGTGGGAAAATTTTCAATCAGAATTCCCACCTTCTGAAACACCAGAGGACTCACACAGGAGAGAAACCCTTTGAATGTCCTATCTGTGGGAAATGTTTCAGTCAGAATTCCAGCCTGGTGAACCACCAGAGGATTCACACAGGAGAGAAACCCTTTGAATGTCCTGATTGTGGAAAAAGTTTCAGTCATAATTCCAACCTGGTGATACATCAGTGGACTCACACAGGAGAGAANTGATTGTGGGAAAAGTTTCATTAGAAATTCCCACCTCATGAGACACCAGAGGACTCACACAGGAGAGAAACCCTTTGAATGTACTGATTGCGGGAAAAGTTTCAGTCAGAATTCTCACCTCATGAGACACCAGAGGACTCACACAGGAGAGAAACCATACCAGTGTCCAGATTGTGGGAAACGTTTCATTACAAATTCCTACCTCATGAGACACCAGAGGACTCACGCAGGAAATAAACCCTTTGAATGTCTTGATTGTGGGAAAGCTTTCAGTCAGAATTCCAGCCTGGTGAAACATCAAAGGGCTCACAAAGGAGAGAAACTCTTTGAGTGTCCTGATTGTGGGAAAAGTTTCAGTTGTAATTCTGACCTGGTGATACACCAGAGGACTCACACCGGAGAAAAACCATTTAAATGTCCTGACTGTGGGAAAAGTTTCAGTCGTAATTCGAGCCTGGTGAAACACCAGAGGACTCACACAGGAGAAAAACCATTTGAATGTTCTATCTGTGGGAAAAGTTTCAGTCACTTTTTTAGCCTGGTGATACACCAGAGGACTCACACAGGAGAGAAACCGTATCAGTGTCTAGGCTGTGAGAAAAGTTTCAATTGTACTTCTGACCTGGTGAAACACCAGAGGACTCACACAGGAGAAAAACCTTTTGAATGTCCTGACTGTGGGAAAAGTTTCAGTCGTAATTCCAGCCTGGTGATACACCAGAGGACTCACACAGGAGAAAAACCCTTTGAATGCCCTGATTGTGGGAAAAAATTCAGTGAAAAGTTTAGCCTGATTAAACACCAGAGGACTCACACAGGAGAGAAACCCTTTGAATGTACTGATTGTGGTAAAAGTTTCATTCGTAATTCTGACCTGGGGATACACCAGCGGACTCACACAGGAGAGAAACCCTTTGAATGTCTTGACTGTGGGAAAAGGTTCAGTCGTAATTCCAGCCTGGTGAAACACCAGAGGACTCACACAGGAGAGAAACCCTTTGAATGCCCTGTCTGTGGGAAAAGTTTCAGTGAAAATTCAAGCCTGGTGAGCCACCAGAGGACTCACACAGGAGAGAAACCGTATCAGTGTCCGGATTGTGGGAAAAGATTCAGTCAGAATTCCAACCTAGTGATACACCAGAGGATTCACACGGGGGAGAAACCTTTCAAATGTCCAGTCTGTGGACGTTACTTCAGGCATAAATCATCCTTTATTGCACACAAGGAAATCCATATGAGGAAAAAGTAGAAGAGTTTAGAAAAGGCCTTGAATTTCATTTGTGATATCTCATTGAAAATGTAGATGAGAAATTGACTATTTGAATTGTGGTCTGAATCTTTTTACTCAAACATGTCTCAGGACTAGACTTGTAGGTGGAGAGAAAAGGAAAATGGAAAAAGGCTAACTACCAGTTTCTTGTTATCAGCAGCAGTTACTGGATATTTCCTTTTGCAGAAGTTGTAGAATTCCTTAAAGAGGTTTTCGGGTGATGTTTTTGTATATTGATTATCAAATTCCTACCTTCTACCTTGGATTCCTCCAGATTTTGAGCCCCAGAATACCCTAGCCAGCATATAAGAGGTCCTCAAGATACAATTGTCATGGGTCTTGCAATTATGGTTGTATGTTGCAGTGGCTTTAAGCTTTCCTTAACTACCCTCATGCAGCTATTAATCGAATGTGTGAGTCACTAAGCGGAACACTTGTTACCTCAGGTACTCCTAGGCCTCCCCCACTGTCTGAGACACACTGTGCTCTGTTTCCCAACCTTTGTATCCTCCTGGCCTTTCCCTCCTCCACAAAATCTCCCCAGGCCTCACATTTCTCCCAGCGTCCCCACAATCCTTAGACCTAACTCCCACCCCACCAGGCCTCACACCTTCCTCCTTACCTGTTGAAGATATCTGATCCTTGTGTTGGATAAGGAGGGGAGGGCATGCATCCCTGGGCCTCATGACTGTGTGTTGGAAGCAGCCATCATTTTCAGTGGGACCTACATTCGTCCCTGAGCCGTGCAGTGGACTTGCTGAAGCGGCGGCCATTTTGCCACACTGTCCACACTGTCACGCAGAAGAGTGACGATCTCTGTTTTGCTACCTTAATATCAGAAAATAAAATGTATGGTAGAAAATGTTTCATTTTTAAAAATGCATTATGTTGGAATTATCAGTAGCTTTTGACAAGGAAAACAATGCATATTGTCAGTGTGACTGTTAACATTAGGTTAAGACAAGTCACTCAGAGTTGCCTCAAATTGCGAGATGGGCAGTGATTAAGTTTAATAATAAATGAATTTAATAATAAAAAGGTAATGTAAAATCATTTCCTAACTCTTCCTCAGTGATGATGACTCCACACATACAGTGTGTTTCTAACACACTACAATTGTTAATTTGTAATCTGCCTGTGGTGCATTCTGCACCTCTGTAACTAATCTGTAACTAATACTCAGCTTCGCTTCCCTCCTGATTATAAATTTAAATTTTCATTTTCCATTGTACATCAGTCCAGCCATTCTCTGCCTCTGATGATGTGAGCTGCAGTTAGGCTTCTGCCTCTTAATTTATTGTTGCATTGCTATCTGTCCCAGTCCTAAATTCTATGAAAATACAGCAATTCATTAGGCATAAAAAAATTTAAATGGTTAAACTGTTTAAAAATTTAAATGGTTAAACTGTATCTATTTGATTGACATTCTTCTGAGATTCAGGGATGGTCTTCTACATCAGGGATCCCCAACTCCCGGTCCATGGACCGGTACCAGGCCGTGCCATGCCAGCAACCGGTCTGCACAAACAAGCAAAGCCCCATCCGTGGGATGCAGGCAGCACACAAAACATTTAAAGCTAGACAACTAGTTTAAAGCAGCCATTGGTTGTGCTAGTGGGTTTGTAGACTTTGAAAATCATAATATTACTGAGGATCTGTCTTGTCTGACTTCCCTGATGATTCTCTGAACCGGATTCAACAGACCATGAAAGTTGAGGTCCCCATGGAGGGAGACAGTGAGTGGACACAAATGTTTAGAAAAACCTGGGGATGAATTCCTTTAACATAAGAAGAACTTGGCTGATCAATTTGAAAGTTGGTCCTGAGTGTGGCACTTGGGGCATTTGAAGGTGCCTGTGACCCCTCTTGGTTCTTCTGGGCTCTGTGCTCCCTGATTTTATTCCTTCTTTTAAAAGATTGAGAATTGCACAAGTTATTTAATTAAAGCACACTTTTGTTTGTTTTTCCACTAATGCTTTTGGAGAAACAAATGATGGGCAGCTGTAACTGAAGCCAGAATGGGTTTCTTAAAAACAGATGATGCCAGACAAACATTATTACCATTTTTGATGAAGTCACTAAATTAGCGGATCCGCAAAATGTTGTGGAGATAGTATACTTGGACTTTGACAAGGTAGACCCCAACTTGCTTTTTGGTAAGATAGAATGACATGGGATAGACAAAACAAGCACCAGGTGGATTCACAATTGACTGACAAACTGCATTCAGTTGATATTCCTCCATAGAGCTACATCTACATGGAGAGAAGCATGCAGTGGGGTACCTGAAAGTTTCTTCTTGGGCCTAGTACTCTTCAACTTCATAAATAATCTACAGGAGGGGATAGAAGGGGAACTTATGAAATTTGCAGATTACGCCAAGTTGGGGGGAAGAGCCAATACTTAAAAAAAAATAGACTCAAGATCCAGAAGGATCTTGACACATTTGATCATTGGGCCAACAAAATGCAGCTCAGTGGTGAATAAAATAAGGTCCTATACTTAGGTTGGAAAAAATCAGGTGCACTGGTAAGGAATAGGTAGTACATGGCCCAACAGTAGTAAGAGAGAAATGGACTAGTGGACAAGTATGCTCCAGCTGCCAAAAAAAAGCCAATGCAGTCCTAGGCTGCATCAACAAAACAACAAAGATGATTAGGGGACTGGAGGCTAAAGCATATAAGAAACGGCTACTGGAATTGGGTATGTCTAGTTTAATGAAGAGAAGGATGAGGGGGGACATGATAGCAGTGTTCCAATATCTCAGGGGCTGCCACAAAGAAGAGGGAGTGAAACTATTTTCCAAGGCGCCTGAAGGCAGGACAAGAAGCAACGGATGGAAACTAATCAAGGAGAGAAGCAACCTAGAACTAAGGAGAAACTTCCTGACAGTTAGAACAATTAACCAGTGGAACAACCTGCCTCCAGAGGTGGTGAATGCTCCAACACTGGAAGTTTTTAAGAAGAGACTGGACGGCTATTTGTCTGAAATGGTATAGGGCAGTGATGGCGAACCTTTTAGAGACTGAGTGCTCAAACTGCAACCCCAAACCCACTTATGCATCGTCGAGTGCCGGGTGGGTGTGGCCCATTGGGTGGGTGTGGCCCATTGGGTAGGCGTGGCTGCAGTGGTAACGGCAGACTGGGTGGGACTAAACAGTTCAATCAATCAATTCCAACTTTGCAAGATCTTTTTTTTTTCCCCGTGAGAAGTTGAAATCGACTGAACCTTTTTTTTTTTTTTTTTTTGCACACGGCGGTGGAGGTTTTATAAAACCCAGCTGAAGGCCTAGGACTGGGGCGACAGCACCCATGCTCACAGAGAAGGCTCTGAGTGCCGCCTCTGGCACCCGTGCCATAGGTTCGCCACCACTGGTATAGGGTTTCCTGCCTGAGCAGGGGGTTGGACCAGATGACCTCCAAGGTCCCTTCCAACTTATTATTATTATTATTATTATTATTATTATTATTATTATTATTATTATTATTATTATTATTATTATTATTATTACAGAGGGATTGTGTCAAGACAGCAAGAATTAATAGTATTGTTTCATACTATACTAGTGACAACCACACTTAGAATACTGCATCCAGTTCTGGTCACAAGAATACAAAACAGATGTTGAGACGCTGGAAAGTGCAGAGATCAACAGAGATGATAAAGGGTCGACGCTAAATCGTATGATGGTCAGTTGAGGAAGTTAGGATCACTAGGCTATCGAAGAGAAGGATTAGAAGGAACCATGTCAAGGCTTTGAAGAAGTGGCTGTGCTCCCCGTGGCAGCTTCTTGGGAAAAGCTCAGCTCACAAAGCCATCCATTTGGGAGGGAGCCATCCATTTGTGTGCGCTTATAATCCCAAAGGCCTCCATCAGAGCAAAAATGTTTTTTCTCACCATGATCCTTTACATCCTTCTAGATCAGGGGTAGGCAACCTTGACTCTTTTATGACTCGTGGACTTCAACTCCCAGAATTCCTGAGCCAGCCATGCTGAGGGGAAAGAGAGAGGTTTACAAACTGAGCCATGCTGGCTCAGGAATTCTGGGAGCTGAAGTCCACGAGTCATAAACGAGCCAAGGTTGACTACCCCTGTTCTAGATAATCTACCAGTTGAGTACAACAAATTTCCTCCCTGTGAGGCTTCCAGGAAGTGACCTCCACTACAAATGGCTTTTTTCCCTGGATTTAATGTAGATAGTCCTGACTTTCCATTTGCCTCGTTTAGTAACCATTCCAGATTGTGATGGTATAACCATTTGGCAAACAATCCTTGGATTTACAGCCATCACATTGTCTCCTGATCCTGTGATAGCCATTAGCAACTTCCCAACAAGCTTAAGACAAACAAAATTCATGTAGAAGACAGAAATAAAATCACAAGTAGCAGTCATTTGATGTCTCGCTTAATGTCCATGTTGATCCACTTAATGACCAAAAAGGAAGTGAGGTGAAAAACCTGTTGCAATAAAATGATTTATCAGAACTCCCAGTCATAATTAGGGTCACTAAGTGAGGACTACCCATGTTTCATTCATCACCACCCTTCAGGCTTCTTCCTCCTGCAGTTGATGGGTAGGTGGACGATGTGCAGTAGAGGGTCTCTCTGGATGGCTTTCCTATTAGAGAGGCGGTGAGCTGCAGGGGTGAAAGTGCTGTTACTGGGCTAGGAGTGGGGATAGCCGAATTCCAGCCCCTCCTTAGCCATGAAAGGTCCTCCAAGCTCAGCCCCACTTGGTAGACCAGCCCAAGAAATCAGCCCCTCAGGAAGACCCAAACATTTTATTTTAAACTAGCTGTACCCGGCCACGCGTTGCTGTGGCTCAGTCTGGGCCCGGGACAGGGGATATTCCTCTGTCCTAGTTCTTTTGGACCTCTCGGCGGCTTTTGATACTGTGGACCACGGTATCATGCTGCGACGGCTGGGTGGGTTGGGAATGGGGGGCACCGTGATGCGGTGGTTCTCTTCCTTCCTCACCGACCGTACGCAGTCTGTATTGGCAGGGGGACAGAGGTCGACCCCAAGACC
>NW_015393857.1:0-3278 GCF_001527695.2 Protobothrops mucrosquamatus | reverse complement strand
TGCTGGGATGCATCCGGCCATGTGGGACCTTGGCGAGTTAGCGGGCGGCTGGTTGAAAAGGGACGGTTGCCATCTCCAGGGCATGGCCTGTATGTCCACAGAGAGGGCTCTGAGTGCCGCCTCTGGCACGCTTGCCATAGGTTCGCCACCACTGGACCATGGCAACCTTTCATAGTTTTTTGCATGTACTTTTACAACCCTTTGAAATGCCTTTTGGGGAACTTTATGTTTTTTCTGCCGTATATAGGCAGTTACCCCCCTCTTTCTAAGCCCCCCTTTTCTAGGCTCTGCTGCCTCTTTGCCTCCCCCTCCCCCTTAGCTTTGTCCTAATGGAGACTTCTGTGCAAGAGAATTTACAGAAGCACTTGGCATTTAGCATTTAAAAGCATTTAGCGACACTGGGCGTGTTTGGACGCAGCCTGGCCTGCATGAATGAACCTCCCTCCCTTGGGGCCTCTGGCCTGTTGATGCTCCCAGGTCCTAAATCCAGGGGAGCCACAGGAAATCAGACATAAAGATTTAGGATGTAGCGAGATATTCATCTCCACTGAGAGCCACACCCCTACAAAAGTGCAGGAATCTATTGATCGGCTTCCATTCCACAAACTAGCACCCTCCAAATATTCTGTTCAGGAATAATCAAGGCTGAATTCTAACTCTGGAAATTGGGAAGACTGATCTAGAAAGATTCTTAATAATAATAATAATAATAAAGTTGGAAGGGACCTTGGAGGTCATCGAGCCCAACTCCCTGCTCAGGCAGGAACCCTACACCATTTCAGACAAATGGCTGTCCAGTCTCTTCTTAAAAACTTCCAGTGTTGGAGCATTCACCGCTTCTGGAGGCAGGTTGTTCCACTGGTTAATTGTTCTAACTATCAGGAAGTTTCTCCTTAGTTCTAAGTTGCTTCTCTCCTTGATCAGTTTCCATCCGTTGCTTCTCGTCCTGCCTTCAGGCACCTTGGAGAAGAGCTTGACTCCCTCTTCTTTGTGGTAGCCCCTGAGATATTGGAACACTGCTATCATGTCCCCCCTCGTCCTTCTCTTCGTTAAACTAGACATACCCAATTCCAGCAATCGTTCCTTATATGTTTTAGCCTCCAGTTCCCCTAATCATCTTTGTTGCTCTTCTCTGTACTCTATCTAGAGTCTCAGCATCTTTTTTACATCGTGGTGACCAAAAGTGGATGCAGTATTCCAAGTGTGGCCTTACTAAGGCATTGTAAAGTGGTATTAATACTTCACGTGATCTTGATTTTATCCCTCTGTTAATGCAGCCTAGCACTCTGTTGGCTTTTTTGGCAGCTACAGCACACTGCTGGCTCATATTTAAATGATTGTCCACTAGGACTCCGAGATCCCTCTCACAGTTACTACTATTGAGCAAGGTACCCCCTATACTATACCTATACATTTGGTTTTTCTTGCCTAAATGTAGAATAGGGAATAAATGTTACATGTTCCATAATTTTATTAATGGAATCAAGCTAGCAATCTGGCTGTTATTTAGGGACTCTGCACACAAATAAGTGCTTTATGAGCTTTTGAGGTCCAGAAGCTAGTTACTTTTAAAAAGCTAAGTAGTTTCAAGCTTCCATTTTCAAGTTTCTCTCTCTTGCAAAACTAAGTGTTCATGAGTTGTCCGGCACCCCCCAAGAGAAATAACTGGCTGGAGGAGTCTTCACCAATCCTTAAGGGAGGTGTGCTTGACTTCTGTATGCATATAGTTCCCCCCCCTTCTTTCCCTTGGTATAATTCTCTCGCATGGGAAGCTTCTTGCTCTGTTTCTGTGGTGATCAGTGAATCCTCGAGAGATCTGAAAGAACAAGTTAGGGATAATCATCATGGAGAAAGTCTTATCGATGTGATCACTGGAGTCGAAAACGACTTGACCTCACCTAATCAATAAAAATAAATCTGGCAACTGTCTTAGGTAGAGACGGAGCAACGTGATTTTCAGCTTTATGTCACTAGATGGCGCACTACAAATAGGTGCTAGACCACTCTCACTGCAAGTAGGGCATTGGTAACTGAGGCGAACGGAGTTGAAACATTCGAATCTTAGATTCCTAGAGAGGATTTGGAGGAAAAGAGAACAACAGGAAAGGAACTACTTCCGGCTCTCCGCTGGGTGGATGGAGGCGGGGCGGGGGTGGTTCTCCTGGTCTTCCCAGGGTGGACGCAGCAGCTGAAAGTTGAGCGGAGGACAGGTGGAGGAGAGTCCGGGAGCAAGTAGGGCTGTTTGGGTTTCCCCGGGGTGTAAAAGCAGAGAAGCAACGAGGTTGAAACATGTCAGCTGCTACACATTCCTTCCCTCCCCAGATTTTATTCCACTGGTGGTGCAAGCTTTAAAACTAGTGCCTGCGTTTTTCTGTGTTTCTTGGGAGATTTAAAAAGTCTCCTTCATGTTAGGGTTGGCTCCTTGTGATTTTATGGGCATGTTCTTTTCTTGGCAATAATTTGGAACCTGTCTGCCAGTGCTGTCTTCAGGAATTTTGTTTTTACTTCCATATCTAGGAAACAAATGCAGGATTTCCTGGTGGTATGCCATCCATGTATTACCCTGGCACATCTCTGCATAACCCAGAACTTTTAAAAAAAAGTAATTGGGCTCATTTGGCATGTTCAGTTTTATAGGTAATCCTCACTTACAGCTTACCATTCAGTCTTCAGAGTTTCAGCGGTGCTGAAAAAGAGGACTTACAACTGTTCCTCAAAGTTGTGGCCATCCCATTTACTTAGGGATGGCACTGGCTTGCATTCACGAGGGTTGTGGTGTTCCACAGTCACAGACTTTCCATTTGGAACATGGAAACATAATTGGCTTCCAACAAATAAAATCAATTGGAAATTGACAGGAAGTTGCAAGTCTCAGTCATGTTACATTGCACTAAGCAGACCACAGTGATTCACTTAATGACCGCAGCCAGAAAGGATGTTGTAAGTTGACATAGTTAAGTGATGTCATACTTAATGATCACACCATTTAGGAATGGACTTGCCGGTCCCAATGGCTTTCAGTAAGTGAGGATTACCTGAATTGGGATATCATCAGCGTGGCTCTGGACAATGTTTCTTGTAGGGTTGCCAGGTCTGCTTCCAAAAAATAGCGGACAAGCGGGGGGGGGGGGGTTAAGTAGTAAAAAAAGTAGACTGTACAGCTTTAGATTACGTACCATTTCATCATAAAGCTTTTGAATAAAAAAATGTCCACTATTTTGTGAAAAAAAATAGTGAACATAATGTGAAAAAAGTGGACTGTCCACTCAAATAGTGGA
>NW_015393856.1:4627-14683 GCF_001527695.2 Protobothrops mucrosquamatus | reverse complement strand
AGAGAGAGAGGGGAGAGGAAAGGGAAAGGAAAGAGAGAGAGAGAAAAAGAGGAAAGAGAGGGAGAGGAAAGAGGCATAAAATAATTCATTTGCATTTAATTGTAATGGTTCAAAGAATGTTTGGAAAAATGTTCGGCCCTCCAGCACGTTCACTTCATCCAATCTGGCCCTCTTTGAAAAAAGTTTGGACACCCCTGATCTAAGTTCATGAATCCGACACATAAGATTTGCATGTGGGAATTTCTTTTCTGTTTTAATCCTTTTCAATAAAGCTAGTAAATGCTTTTGAACTATTTTTCCCTTTTCTATTTCAGCTTTATTTTTAATTCCAGTATCCGTTACATACTGATAGAAAAAGGGTCGATGCCAATCAATACTAGAGTTATATGGATTAGACTTAAGATGTTCCATTGGCTAGCAATGAAAAAAGAAAGGAACCACATATTTTGCAGCCAGTAGCCCATCCCTGTCATCCTCCCACTGTTATTGAATTCTCCTTCTGGGATCTACAGTTCAGCAACATCTGGAGTTCACATAGTCCCTACCTTGGCCTGCACTGATTCCTGGGTTGAAGTGATGGAGATAAAACTTTTATGAGTGGCTTTTATGAATGTCACTGAAAGAAATCCCTATCGTTTCAGTGTGGTATTAAAAATTTGCACATATATAGACACATATATCACTGTGATATCGACTTGCATCCACAAATGCCCTATACAGCAAGATCTGACTGCTGGCCCAGCGACGGATTCTATTGCAAATCAGGGCTGTTTCCAAAGGAGGCAGAGGAGGAGAGGTACCGGGGCTTATGGAGCCAAGGAACTGGATGAGGCGGTCGGCAGGCCCAGAGGATGGGAGAGAGGCTTTTGGAGGAGTTGGTGGCGGCGGCAGCGTGCTCCAGGGGCGAAAAGAAGCAAGGCCTCTTTAAGGAAAAGGTGGAAGAGACAAGATCAGAAAAAGGAAGGGAGGCGAGGTTGTCGTGCAGGAATACAAGCTAATTTGAGGGCTAATCCACATGGAGCTCCGTTTCCATCTGTCCAGTTTGCCATCGTTCGCTCCCTAGAGACTAAAATGGATGATCTGAAACTTGAGCTGGTCATGAACAAGGAGTGTATATTGGAGGTGGTGACCCTTTGGGAGCTGTATGCAACGAAATTTCATTTTGATGTATGCTGATTGGTGTACATTCAAAGTGACAATAAAGTTGTTGTTGTTGTTGTTGTTGTTGTTATTATTATTATTATTATTATTATTATTATTATTATTATTATTTACAAGTAAGTAACTGCTGAAAAGCAGTTTCTGCCCTCTTTGGAGGGCATGGCTATCAATTGTTTATTTGGATAGGATATTTAAAAAAAACTTGCACCTTTTGAACAAAGGACTTTCATGATTTCCTAACCTGAGAGATATCAGACATTAAGAATTAAGATGGCATAGCCTTATCCAGAAAGACAGTCAAAAGTTGCATTCTTGCACAATGTTTCACTCTTTCTCTCATCCCTTTCCCAACAGCCCAGCATGGACATGCTGCTCATTGTCAGTGTTGCCTACAGTGATCCACTTTCCATGCCTGGAGCATAGTAGGAAAAGAAGCCATCAGTGCTATCAGTGCAGAAACTATGAACAGATCAATTGAAGCCCAAATTCAGACCTTCCCACTGATCCCAAAGCCACTACTAGAGGAGTCCACTTCTACTTGCCATACTGGGCTGGGAAGGAAGAAGGAATTGGCTAAGGCAATCCATCTGTTGTTATTCCTCGCCAGCCAGTGGATCTGGCAGCTGAGTCTGAGGAATCAGATGAGGAGGAGGGGCCTGGAGTGACATTAGAGTCAGAGGAAGGCTCGGAGGAGCTCCAAGACTTACATTCAGACAAGGAGCCTGGCCCTTCTACTCGCGCGCAGGCTGAGACACATCTGTGCTGGGAGCCTGAGTTGGACAGTGATGAAGAACAGTTGGGACAAATCCAGGATGCACA
This sequence comes from Protobothrops mucrosquamatus, assembly GCF_001527695.2. NCBI lineage: Eukaryota > Metazoa > Chordata > Lepidosauria > Squamata > Viperidae > Protobothrops > Protobothrops mucrosquamatus. The sequence goes on along the minus strand of NW_015393856.1, from coordinate 12,703 downwards.
AAAGCGCAGGCAAAAGAAGCGAGTAGGACAGAGGAATGTAATGGGGCGGCTCTAAAGGCAAAGGAGAAGGCATTAGGAAGCCATGCCTTGCCTGAATTATAAAAGGGAAGGTGTGGGAGGTGCTGGTTGCCAAAGGCAACCGTTCGTGTTGAGGATCGAGTTTCTGTGGACTGTGTTTGTTTGCCTTGGACATTGACTCAGGTCTGTGAGAATAAAAGGGGTTGGTTTTTTCTTGTGTTTCCTGCCTGTTTCTTGGAAGAGGGGTTTCTCCTTGTGAGCACAACAAGGACTTATGTAGGCTGGGACAGAACACCATCAGAGGTTTCCATGCTAATCCATTTCAGGCGCTGCCTCTGGTATCTCATGTGGAAAATCAAGTAGGACATGTGACATGCCTCTGTAGTTGCCTCACGCTTGCTTCAGGCAGGCATTTATAGAATCATACAATTATAGGAGGAAAGCAGCAATACATCTTTTTGTCCTTTAAGAAAAGGGAGGGAGGGAAAACCTTGCCATGTAGTGTCTCTAGAGCAGGACTTTTCAACCTTTTCACAGATTGTACCACTTTTAGGACATGACAATATTCGAGTACTACCAGTGCTTAGCAAAGTCTCAAAATCTGATGACTAAAAAAAAAGGGGGGGGGAATTTTGGGTTTTACTGATTAGATTGATTTATTGTTACAGAAATGGCTAGTTTATACTACTATGTTTGCTATTGCAAGCTGAAATAAAGAAACCTCAAGGAATTGTCATACCTTCCATCCATTTGGCACTGTTGTAGGTGTGGCTGCTGAACAAGTGGCTGATAAGGGGGGAGCACCCGTATGCGAAAGGGTAACACTCTGTCCATCAGCATAAGTCTCTGCAAATTAGACAGCACAGGGAATAGAAAAGTAAAAAGTTGAGGTTCAATGTTAATGCTTCATTCTCCTGCAACAGAGGAAGTCAGAAGTCAATGATGATGAAGATGTTGAAGAGCACTGGGCCCAGTGCTCCAACACTGGAAGTTTTTAAGAAGAGACTGGACAGCCATTTGTCCGAAATGGTATAGGCTTTCCTGCCTGAGCAGAGGGTTGGACTAGATGACCTCCAAGGTCCCTTCCAACTTTATTATTATTATTATTATTATTATTATTATTATTATTATTATTATTATTATTATTATTATTATTATTATTATTATTATTATTACTTTTGCACTTTTTTTACAGTGCTTTTCAACCCGTCATACGCGTACCACTTGGCAGGTGTCAAAGTACCACGAATGGTATGCGTACCATGTGTTGAAAAGCACTGCTCTAGAAAACCAAGAGGGGAGGCAGCTGGAGACGTCAAGGTTGAGATGCAGAAGAAAAATATCACCATGCAAGAGGTGCTCCCCACTCAACAGCACTGACCCCTGAGAAAACCCTTAGGGATAAATTTGCTGGTCAGTTTGTTCAATTTCTTACATATAGTTTTTGACTCATTGAGATCCTGGACAGCAGTATTTATAGCATTAAAGAAGAGCACAAAACTTCTATTCCTCCATCTTCTGCTAAATCAATGGTAGCCCTTACAGACACGGACATCTGCTTTATAATCTTACAGAAGAGCATTAAAAGTCCTTCAAAAATGCCCCCTTTTTGCCTTTGAGATATTTAGCACTTTTTATAAGTGCTAAATAAAGAGAGAAGCAACCTAGAACTAAGGAGAAACTTCCTGACAGAACAATTAACCAGTGGAACAACCTGCCTCCAGAAGCGGTGAATGCACCAACACTGGAAGTTTTTAAGAAGAGACTGGACAGCCATTTGTCCAGCCATTTGTCATTATTATTATTATTATTATTATTATTATTATTATTATTATTATTATTATTATTATTATTATTATTATTATTATTATAAATGAGTTGCAAGCCATAGGGTGAAAAATAAACATAGTGTTTCCAACTTAAAACTAAGGAAGGGCTGCTTTTAAATGTCTATGGAGATTCTCAATCATCCATGGTCACGGTTGTCCCAAAGATGCTGTTCAAAAACGGTTTTTTCTTTCTTGTTTTTTTTCCTTGAAAATGTCTTGCTTCTCATCCGAGAAGCTTCTTCATTTTGGTTCAGTTCAGACCCGAAGAAGCTTCTCGGATGAGAAGCAAAATGTTTTCAAGGAAAAAAACCAAGAAAGTCCAGTTGCCTTTTTGAACAGCATCTTTGGGGCTGCTTTTAAATTATAAGCAAAATCTGCAAACACAGAAAGTTAGTTCATTTTGCCTTCAGATGGGGTACTGATTGCATATCTAGCAAATGCACAGACCAGAATCTTACATTCTGAAAGCATTTCATAATTTATATCTCATCTCAAAGTAGAATGCCGTTCAGTACGTTCAGTTTCAGTGCCAGGTAATTCTCATACCTCTTTTTAAATATAATTGCAGAGGAATATTTAGGATAAAATATGTATAGTGCTAAAAATAAAAGCTGAAATTTTACAGGAGGGTAGTTAAAATAAACTTTTGGAACCTGAATGAACTATGCAAATTTGCACAATTTTGAAGCCAAAACTGAACTTAATAATTTTTAAAGGCGCAATAAAGATCTAACCACAGAAACAGTTCAAAGCATCCAATTCAGGGCAGGATCTGAAGCATAGCCATGATCACACAATTTTATTCCTGCCATTGATTTGACTGGAATTACCCTACAAGCGATATTTGCAATGGGAGGAAGACTCCCACTGGTGTCAGAGTTAATAGTGGATGTAAAGCACTAAACTTTTTTTCCCTTTGGTAATGGAAAAGATTGATGTCTCCTCTGTGCTGGGGTTTTTACTCTTCTTGACCACATGAATAGTGTCAACAGACAAAAGTAACCCTTTTCACACAAGACTCTAACAGGGGATTAGACAAATTCATGGAGGGTAAAGCAATAAAATAGCTAATTGTTCTGATTAGTGTGTCTCCTTGCCAGAATCAGAAGCAATAAGTCTTTGGATGTTAATTGCTGAGGAACGGCAGAGGAAGAGACAATGTACAACTCAAAGTTTCAGAAAGATGACAGTGAAAAATTCCAGTCATTGGACACTTGTCCAAAGCCCAAACTAGCAACTATGCAGAATTCCAGANACAGTGTACAGCACTTCAGTTGATGCAATAAATCTGATCTACTGTGATTAGCATTCCATTTGTTTGTTTGTTTATGGACTGAAACCAATTTTTAAAGACATGACAACAGTATATCCAATATAAAACAGCAATCAACTTGTGCAGAAAACCTGAAATGATTAAGAGTGACTTCTACAAGCCAGAGATACTGCATTGTTCTGTTATTGTTATGATTAGAAATTTGGTAACCTTGTTAGGAATGGCTGAAGTTTGGTCTCATAGGAGGAACACAGTGTTCCTTCCTCAGAAAAACAATATTTCTAACCATTGGTGGTATACGTTCTGTCCTCCACGCTGTATATAATGAGTATTCTAATGGTATATGAGATAGAGACTCAATTACTGAATCAGAACATATATAGGGATGGTTTTCATAGAGATGCTGATATATTTGGCTAATTCAGGCCAAAAAAGAAATAAATAAATCTATCTGAAATGTGTAAAATGTTTTTTGTTTAAGTATCTGGGAATGGTTAAGGTGGGGAAAGGGTAATTATTGAGCTACAATGCAAATGCAAAACTCTTGTTCTGTTTGAAAATCTAGGTCCCAAATCCTTCACTTGAGAGCAGCTATGTTTTTGTCAGAGTTGGGGGCAACCAGTTATGGGAAAGAAAAACCACAATAAGCCAAACAAAGACTTGTCTTAAAGACGTTTCAGATATATTAAATAAGGTAAGATGAGCCAAGGATACTCCCTACACAATTTATTTTAGTCAGTATCTAAAGGTACCATAGCCTCAGACAGGCCTTGCAAGAGGTGCAGCCTAATTGTAATGGAATAAGAGAGTTAAATGGAGCATAAGGAATTCAGATAATAGCCTTTAAGAATTTAGATTGGATACTAAAATGGAATTGTCCCTATAGATACAGTCTGTATCTACATTCTATATAACACTGAACCCAAAATTTCAGCCTCAAATATTTTTTAATAGCTGCTGGTCCATAATTTTTCCTATGCTGATGTTATTTAATAATTGCAAATGAGTCTTATAAAGAGCTCCCTTGCTTGACTGATCCAGTAAGTAGAAGGCTGAAAATAAATTCTTAAAATGGTTAAAAATCATAATCTGTCAATAGATCATTCATCTTCCATTGATAACAGAACAGAATAACAGAGTTGGAAGGGACATAGAGGGTCTTCTAGTCCAACCCCCTGCTCAGGCAGGAAACCCTATACCATTTCAGACAAATGATTGTCCAATCTCTTCTTTAAAACTTCCAGTGCTGGAACATTCACAACTTCTGGAGACATGTTTTCCACTGATTAATTGTTCTAATTGTCAGGAAATGTCTCCTTAGTTCTAGGTTGCATCTCTCCTTGATTAGTTTCCATCCATTGCTTCTTGTCCTGCCTTTAGGTGCTTTGGAGAATAGCTTGACTCCCTCGTTTTACATTGTGGCGTCCAAAACTGGATGCAATATTCCAAGAGTGGTCTTATTCCAAGTGTGATCTTCCAGCTAACTGGGAGCATTTTTCTGGGATATTAGAACATTTGCTTTAGACTAATTAATCTTCAGATGTTCCTTACGACGATAAGAAATTCTTGGCGGAAGCTTTGCTAACCTCATCCTTGTGTATAGTATCTTCTAATTTTCAAGAGCTATTTCACATGATTTTTAATTTGTTTTTCTGGGCTAAATACAACAAGAATATATTTGAAACAATAGACTCTACTGACCTATTTAAAATACATGATGACTCAACTGTTTCACACTTAATGCCCTGCAGCTCAAAAACCCATGCAAAATGATCTGGCAACTAATCTCCTCAGTACTAATCAGAACAGACTAAGAAAGAAAATTTTCATCTGGGATGTAGATCCAATAAGGAATTATGATCAGATCAAACTGTGGGCTGGTGGTTTACAAAATAATTATTCCCTATCTTTCCCTACACTTTCCATTAATTTGAGAAAAGGCATGCAGTACAATGAATATCATTGTCCAAGTATTAGAATTTCACTTTAATCTATATAAATAAAAATGTAAATGTTCATTTGTTCAAAATCTTAAATCTCCGAAAGTTCTTCACCGATTGCTTTGAAATTTTGACACAACGTTGCATTCAAATACGCGTGTGTTTTTATATACCTATATTATATAGCTGTCACACCTGTGACAGGTAAAAACATGCTTTTTTTGAAAAACAGTGCCATCTGTTGGACGTAAAAGCAACACACGCTTTTACCAGACTGAGCCACAGCACCGCGTGGCTGGGTACAGCTAGTATATTAATATAAGCATTCTCTACTGATGTTCAGGTGGAAAACATATGACTGATAGGCATTTGGATTGTCAAGATCAGGAGCAATTATAGAAAATAAATCTGAAAGGGTTGTTCTCATTCTATTGAAGTGAAATTTATAAGCTATGCCTGCTGCTCTAACCTGACTGCACACTTTGATATGAATTTGTAGGAAAAATATCTCTCCCAAATTTCCCATTTTTAACACTGCAGACCATCACATGATTTCACTGAGGTACAGATTGTTTACTTTGGTATCAAAAGCAGCAGGCTAACTTAAAAAGAGGCAGCAATACAACCCTCTATATATCACGGGTGTCAAACTCACCGCATCACGTGACATGTCGCAATGTATTGCGACATTTTTTTGCATTGCCGGAGCTGGGGTGGGCGTGGCCTCCGTATGATGCAACCGGCTCGCAGACCGGCAGTTTGACACCCCTGCTTACATGTGATTAAATACACTGGCAGAGTATTTGATTGGATATAGCAGCAGATCAGGAATTTAGTGAGATACTGTAGTGAAGTGGAACTATGAGAGAAAGAGGGCAGTTGGTTTTGAAAGAAGAGCATTTCAGGAATATATTTCCTTTCAAGTGAGTAACTATTAAACTGTCTTTGGTTTTCCTTTCAAGTGAGTAACTATTAAACTGTCTTTGGTTTTCCAGAACTAATGTTCACCTTCTTCTCAATATACAGTACCTTAGCCCTCTAAACATTTTATGGCTGAGCTAACAGGTTTTTACCATTGTTTCTCAAATCCCTTGGAAGGTAAATATCAAAGGGGGGGAAGGTATTTTCCCTTTATTTTAATCTTTTTTAAATCTTTAAAATTTAAAAGATTTCTGTTTTAATATTTTAACTATTTTTACTTGTTTTATAACCTGTAAGCCACCCAGAGTCACCTTGCAGGGGAGATAGATGGCATAAAAGTTTAAACAAACAAACAAACAAACAAATAATTTCATTTATCCCGACCAGCATCATATTTTCTTCTACAAGATCAAACCTTAAGCAATGTTAGATGGCTCAATCTGATAGAATTTTTGGGAAAGTACATTAGTTGACTATTGACAGATTCCTGGAATATAGCCTCCAATATTTCCGCTTAAATTACCAACTAATTGGTAATTTTTTAAAAAAGCTGAAACAAAAACATTGTTGTTTACTCCCTAAGCTAAACTGTATATGCTTTAATAATTATTCTAAAACAATTAGTCATTGTTTGAAGCAAGGGCCAGCTGCACATGGCATGAGGAGCAATCAAAGTCCTAATACTTTATATGCATATGCAATGTATGTGTTCTACCTTAAAAGGGGGTGGGGCTTCAATGACCTGGTCAAGCCTGCAATTTTAATGTTAACAATCCACCCACCACCCAAAAAGTCCTGCTTACAAGCATAAGTCCAGAGAGGTGGAGCATATTAGTTCTAATGTAGCTGTTCTCTTTCTCCTTCTTTAGCAAATTGCCTGTAGGAAGGAGATGATGAATCCCAGTGGAAATAAACAAAACATTCTCTTTTTCTTGGAAATTCTCTTTTCCAAGTCTTAAATGCACTTGAAACTGGAGAGCAAACCTAGTTTCCCAGCTTAACATTCATGTTGCCTAGTAACTAAGGGGCACCCAAGAAGCCTGCTTATTGACTTGATCTTTTCTGCAGTGTAAAGTGAACCAGACAGAATGTATTCTGCAGAGCATGTCGCCTATCTTTGCCAACTCTAAAACTTCATTTTATTTACTATTTCCTTACTGCGAAACTGGTGTCATGGCTGAGCCAACAAAAATAGCCAAGTTCTTAACTGATTGAAATTAATCTGCTCATTAAGTTGATTCTTCTTTTCACATTTTAGTCAGCTTTTGTGAACTACAGCTTTTTTCATCACATGGATGGAGTCCTTGTTAATAAAATATGTTCATCTGAAAAAGTGCAACCAGACTTTTTTGTTTCTTGGTGTCATAGACTAACAAGGCTCTCGCCCTACAGTAGGGGTCTTCAAACTTGGCCCTTTTATGACTTGTGGACTTCAACTTCCAGAATTCCTCAGCCAGGCACGCTGGCTGAGGAATTCTGGGAGTTGAAGTCCACAAGTCATAAAAGAGCCAGGTTTGAAGACCCCTGCTCTACAGTGTCTTCTAACAGGGAAACCCAAAAGTTGCAAATGGAAGACAATGACAAGAGCCCATGAAAATCCATGAATGGTTCAGGGAGAATCCCTAGTGAAAGCTTTACCTGGAAACATCTCAAGCCTCTTTATATTAAAGTCCACTCTGCAAGGAAATTTGAACAAATACTCTAGGTAGCTAAGTTAGAATTTGATATGAGTATGGGGATATATAAGTATGTGCAAACCAGGAGTAGCATGAAATGTTTTTGTTGTCCTTAGACATTTCTTTGTAATATGCCCAGACGATGTATCAACAAAGATCTTGACACCTGGCTGCTTTCTAGAAGCTTCACTTTATTCTTTGACAGTCCTAACTGAGTGGGTCCATTTCTTTCCTTGTAATTCTTAATGGAGCTATCATTTTGCAAAGAAAGATGATCCTATTTAATTAAAGCATTAGACAAATGTCATACTGTACATTGAGGGAGATCATGAGAAGAGGCTGAGTGTCATAAAGACACCATTTAAGATCCAAAGCCAGAGCTGACTGACCTCCAAATTCAGGGCAAATGTTATGGTATA
>NW_015393856.1:0-3586 GCF_001527695.2 Protobothrops mucrosquamatus | reverse complement strand
ATCAATTAAATGGTGATGAGTTTTCAGGCCAAATGGGCACTGTCTGACTTTTTGATAACGTGACATTTCATTGGCAGCTGTAGCCGGCATTTTCAGAGGCTAAGTGAACTGCTCAGTAGCATAATTCTCAGCTGTTCTGACTGATGTTTGATCATTCATTCAAACTGTTCTCTAGATTATTTTATGGTAATCAGAGAAAGATGATTCCTGATTGGTTTTTCATCAATTTTTAAATGATATACAATGGATCAAACCTTTTCTCTAGGTGAACTTTTAATGTATTCCCGGAACAATGTCTCTTCAATCTTATCCCAACCTCTTTGCTGTCAGGGACATTTTAAGAAAAATGTCAGAAGACAGAACTCTCATTCTGCTCAGCAAGGAGTCCCGCAGTCTCCTAAGATCCCTGGGATGCTTCGGAAGGTCTACTGAAATTACCCTCTCCGTTGCTAGTGCTAACTCTAATAAAAGTGGCCCCTTCGAAGAAGAAATAATTTTTCCCAAGCATGATGTTTTGTACCCTTGAATAATTTCATATCACGGTTACCAAACATATCCTTTAAGTGTTTGTTTTTTTCTGATGGATGGAGAAGTGACATTAGGCACTTTCAGGTTTCTTTCAGTGGCTCAACTATTCTGTTTAATAGAACTTTAAAGCTTCTGTCAAGGAACTTCATTAAGTTTCCCCTTCTTAGGGGAATTGTTTTAGCAATAAGTAATTACACACACACACACACACACACACAAATACATGCATACATATACATGCTGCTCAAGTTGATTTGGATGATGGTCAGCATATAAATTTAATAAAATAAATAACTATACTGTAGTTATCTAATGCAATTATTCAAGTTTATATATGTTTCCAATACATTTATAAAACTATCATGTTTTAACCTACTGTATATGATAATAATGTCCCATATTTCATTATATTTGTCCATACAAAGTATGCATCTATAGATGACCCACTTTTTAATAGTTCTTTTAATAGTTTTTTTTGTTCTTATGTATTTTACCTTTTTAAAATGTTTTTTTTAAATTTTGTGCATTTTATATTTTTTAGCTTTTACAATTATTGCTTGCATTTCAGCTTTCTTATGCTGGTCTATGATCACAATAACTATTTAACTGATAGGTAACAAGTTATTATCAGCTTTGCTTCTGTTTAATCTCTTGTTCCAAAAGTCAGTTCCATTTTTCATCTTTATCTCATTCTTTTTGGTTACTGTACTATAACTTTCCTGAAAACCACCATTAGAACATCTTCCAAAACCAAACAAACAATTCAGATGTACTCTTGTCTCAAAAATATTTATTATGAAGCCAGCCCACATATAGAAAGTGCTTTTAAAAACAAAACATTGATATTGATGTGTCAGAAGCAAGCATTCAAGCCCTATTTGGACTTGGAAGTCTTTCTCACAAAGTTCTTGAAGGTTGCTTTTAAGAGCTCAACGTGAAATTTTCCATGGTAGTTTAGTAATTATTTTCACACAGAATATAAAATGCTACACTTTCCTGTCTTGTCATCAGAGAACCATTTTATGTCAGTTTAGATGTAGATCTGGTATATTTATAGAGATTCTCAGTCATCCAGGTCATGGTTGTCTCAAAAGTGCTTTTTTCCAAAAAGCAACTGGAGTACAGAACCAAAGCAGCTTCTTGGATGAGAAGCAAAATGTCCTCAAGGAAAAACAAAGACAATCCAGTTGCCTTTTGGAAAAAAGCACCTTTGGGATAGAGCTGGTATGCTCAATTTTAGCCGGGAGAAAGAGAAGCACTTTTAAAAATAACCCCATAGTTCATAAGGTACATATTGCTTCATTTATATGCATCTAATTTCTCCAGAAGTTATACAAGTTTTTGCCTGTATGTCAATTAAAGGGGACTAGTGGGATTTGAAAGGACCAGTTTGGTATGGTGGTTAAGGCATCAGGCTAGAAACTGGGAGTGTGTGAGTTCTAGTCCTATTGAGGTAGAAACCCAGCTGAGTAATACAGGGCCAGTCACTCTCTCTCAGCCCCAGGAAAAAGGCAATGGCTATGTTAAAAAAAAATTAAAACTGCCCTGCACAACAAATATTGAAACCCTTAGTCCTTAATGCATTAGTTAGGTTTTCATCGATTTCCAAAACNAACAAAGGCTGAAATAGAAGAATAGAAAATGATGTTGGAAGGAACCTGTCAGGCACAAGCAACCAGAATCACTCATGGATAGGCCCAAGCAGATATTTTATTATTGATCACCTATATTTATTTATTTATTTATTGAATTTATTTATTGAATTTATATACCGCCCTATCTCCCTTACGGGACTCAGGGCGGTGAACAGGCGATAATAAAAACCATGATAAATATACGCAGATTTCTGTTAAAATCAAATTAAATAACAGGCCTGCTCTAAAAATACCCCATACAAAAACCCCACTAAAACATAATCAAACTACGCCAGGCCGGCCGCACGGAATAGATGGGCCTTCAGGGCTCGGCAAAAAAGGCGCAGGTCCGCAACTGTACGTAGGTCGGGGGGTAGGTCATTCCAGAGGGCAGGAGCTGCCACGGAGAAGGCTCTCCCCCTGGGGGTCGCCAGCCGGCATTGTCTGGCCGACGGCACCCTAAGGAGGCCCTCTCTGTGGAAGCGGACTGGTCGAAGGGAGGTGTTTGGTAGGAGGCGGTCTTGCAAATAATTAGGTCCATTGCCATGGAGCGCTTTAAAGGTTGTTACTAACACCTTGAAGCGCACCCGGAAGGCTACAGGCAGCCAGTGCAGCTTGCGCAGGAGAGGTGTTACATGGGAGTATCTAGAGGCCCCCAGGATCCCCCGCGCGGCCGCATTCTGAACTAGCTGGAGCCTCCAGGTGCACCTCAAGGGGAGCCCCATGTAGAGAGCGTTGCAATAGTCCAGGCGGGAAACGAGGGCTTGAGTGACCGTGCGTAGAGCGTCACGATCCAGAAAGGGGCGCAACTGGCGTATCAGGCGAACCTGATGAAAAGCCCCCCTGGCCACGGCTGTCATATGGTCGTCTAAAGACAGCCGAGTATCCAGGAGGACACCCAAGTTGCGGGCCCTCTCCGCAGGGGCTAATGACTCGCCCCCGATAGCCAGGGATGGAGCCAACTGGCTATGTCGTGACGCCGGAAACCACAGCCACTCGGTCTTGGACGGGTTGAGTCGAAGCCTGTTCCTCCCCATCCAGACTCGCACAGCCTCCAGGCAACGGGACATCACTTCCGCGGCATCGTTGGGGTGGTCCGGGGTGAAGATGTACAACTGGGTGTCATCTGCGTACTGATGAAACTCCACCCCGAAACCACGGATGTTGAACAGGAGAGGTGAGAGGACCGACCCCTGCAGTACCCCACAAGTGAGGCATCTCGAGTTCGACCTCTGCCCCCCTGCCAACACAAATTGCGACCGGTCCGAGAGGTAGGAGGAGAACCACCGTAAGACGGTGCCCCCCAAACCCAACCCCTCTAACCGGTGCAACAAGATACCATGGTCGATGGTATCGAAAGCCGCTGAGAGATCTAACAGGACCAGGATAGAGGAGCAGCCTCTATCCCGAGCCCTCCAGAGATC
>NW_015393855.1:25371-27740 GCF_001527695.2 Protobothrops mucrosquamatus | reverse complement strand
TGAAAGTTTGATTGTTCCTTATCTAGCTTATTAAAGATTCATATGAGTCTTAACTAAGACATATTGTTTATGTGATCATTTTGATTTTGTGGTTGCATTTCATTTTGATCTTAGTAATAAATACCAAGAATATTTAATCTTAAAATACATTTATTCCTATATGTATGATTATTTAGATTTCCGTTGTAAATGAAATTTCCTGTACTGTCTGCTATGGAAAAACAATAAATAGATCAGCGTTTCTCAACCTTGACAATTTTAAGGCATGTGGACTTCAACTCCCAGAATTCCACAACCAGCAATGCTGGCTCTGGAATTCTGGGAGTTGAAGTCCACATGCCTTAAAATTGTCAAGGTTGAGAAACACTGAAATAGATAGACAATAATGGTTTTCTGCTTATTTTAGCTTATTCAAGAAATTATGGATCATCATCAGTTTAAGTCTTTTCATATTTATTCCTATACTCAAAATTACCTGACTCATAGGCACGTATAAATCACTATAATAAAATGATATCTAGGAAAATATTTTAAGAATTGGAAAAAATCACAACCCCATAAATAACTACGATTGTAGATAGATTTACTATTAAGTTACATTTTTCTTTCATGTGAGATATATTCAAGTATAAACTTCAGTAGCATATTTTTAAGGCATGAAAGTAAACCCTTTCTGAATATTTAAACTTTATAAGAATAACTTTCTTATAAATGAGCTAGATGCTATATAGAATATGCTTAAATAGCAGTCATCTAAAGATCCCTGTTTTAATTTACTAGTAGAAAAACCTCCCATGTAGTTTGACATAGTTTACATATACATTTATCCAATAGGAAAATAGCCATTGTGAAATGACCTCCGTATATTTGCAGTGTAGGAATCAAAATATACACAGTTAAAATATATATTATTGATGTTATTATAATTTCTGTGATTGCTCTGAGGTGTCCAGAGTTGTTAGGGATCAGGCTGCATACCACTTAGTAAATCATTATTTATTACACATTGAAAAATATAAATGTAGAGTGATTTTGAGATTTTGGTGAAATCATTCTAATTTAGCAAGAACTTGTTAGGTCAGTCAACCTGCTAGGTTAATCAGCTTATAACAAAGCTTTCATTTGATAACTATGGTGAAAAAATATTGCTAGTTTTTTAAACACTACAGGTTATTTGAAGTCCTAAATGAGTGACTTGGTAAGTGCCAAGTCAATTTTCTGTATGAATTGGTCTATTGTCAAAACATGGAAGAGTATTTACTTCCAATCCCTCAACACATACTGTGTTGACTTATGCCAGGGGTCTTCAAACTTGGCAACGTAAGACTTGTGGACTTCCACTTCCAGAATTCCTCAGCCTGCTGAGGAATTCTGGGAGTGGAAGTCCATAAGTCTTAAAGTTGCCAAGTTTGAAGACCCCCTGACTTATACCATCAGATGATATTCTGCTGCATATATATATAATGTGGTGTTTTAAAAACTGTGGCTTTCACAAAGTATATTTCAGTTTATATTTTTATTTCCATAAATTAAATCAGACACAATTTGAATTTATAGTGTTGACTGTAAAATTCATGTTCTCTACTTGAGTCAGTAAGCATTTTGGTATAGGTTTATTAGGAAGTACTATATTTATTAGTTAGTAATATTTTACTAAGCAACATCAGTAATATTTTCTGATACTTTCATTTTGTCTATAAGTCCTAAGTTTCAAAAAACTGAGTAGGGGTGTGTTGCATTGTGATAGTTCTATTTCAGTTCATATTCTTTCTGTTCCTAAAAAAATTGCAACATAGCTTAATATAAAATAACTTTAAAATGTGCATAATCAGTTTTTATTATTAAAATAACAAAGCTCAAAAATAAAAATCCTTACAAACAAATTACACAAATTAAGATAAAACTAGACAGTATAAATGCAAACACTAAAATCCTGAAGAAAGCTCAGAACACTAAAAAGCTTACTTAATTGCTAATATGATAAGTACTGTATGTAAAATGCCAGAATGCAGAATACTGAATTCTAGACAGATTATTAAAATGTATCTAGCTTGGACATAGCATAAGTGCTGAAGAAGAAGGAGAGACTAGGTAGCTCTTCTTTGTTCTTCTTGAAGTAGTTATAGATTGTAAATTTAATTCGTTGACCCTTACCTCCATATCTAATTTGGCATATTGTTCCCTGAGTAGATCTAAATAACGGTTATCTAATTTATAGTTTTCCAATTTCTTAGGCAAAGGTGAGTGTACCAGCATATCAAAGGCACCATTATCAACATTCAATACTGAGAAGTTTCTAATTGGATTTTCAGTCTGTTTGTTTTTGTTAAACACATATCGGTCCCAATTAAGATAATTAGCAACCAGTG
>NW_015393855.1:7020-20260 GCF_001527695.2 Protobothrops mucrosquamatus | reverse complement strand
CAGACAATCCTGAAATCACCTCACGACTGGACTATTGCAAATGTTCTACCTGAGGCTGCCCTTGAAACCGATCTGGAAGGTACAGCTGGCTCAAAACACAGCAGTACAAGCCGTAATGGGGACTTCTTGTTATGACCAGGCGTCACTGCTGCTTCTTGCATTGCATTGGTTCCTTAGCTTCCAAGTGCAGTTACAAGTGCCTGTTGTTATTTATAAAGTTCTCTATGGCATCAAAGCTGGCTACCTGGGGGACTATATCTATAATGGTTTCTGCCCTCTTGGCATATTCATGCAGAGTGGTTGCACTCCAGGTCCCCTCAATTAAACAGTGTTATCTTGTGGAACCTGGGAAATGTTTCCTTCTGTGTGACTGCCCCTGCCTTCTGGAAGAGTATCCTCCCAGAAATACATAGTCTTGGAGTTCTGCAAGGGCTTTAAAACCTGACTCTGTTCCTGTGGAGTCCCTGTCATGTTTTTACTGATGTATTTTTAGTTCAGGCTGCCATTTTTTAAAATTGTATGTTTGGGTACTAAATGCCATCCAGAGTCTTGTGGAGTGAGTAACCATGGCTGATTGCATAGCCAGCCAGATTGGATTTGGCATTTTTGTCCATCTATTGAGTCCTTCCCAAGGACTTGGGATAATCAGATGTTGTTTAATAATATTAGAGGTATAATTGCAGGCTATAAGGCACTTACTACTATTAACTGTCTTTGCTTTCTTTTGCTACAGTTGTTCTATTTCTATTTGCAGGTTCTTGTATTTTGTAATTTTCTCCAGTTCTTTCTCTTCTTTTCTACTACCCCCAGGTACTGCAACATCCATTATCCAGACTTCTTTGTCTTTCTTATCAACAGTATTATTACTATTATTGTTGTCAACAGTAATAGTAATAATATTACTATTAATAATAATTCTGATTCTAAAAGGACAAAAATTACATTGATAAGTAGCTTATGTTGAAAACTATATTCATGTTGTTATTTTTATACTGTAAAAAGCCTGATACAGTCCACATTCCAATTTTGAACAATTCTCAGGTTTACATGGGATCGTGATGAGACACAACTTAGTGACTGAACAACAAATCAACAACAACCAGGTTACTTTACACAGAAGATTTGAGTTGGTTTGACAGTTATTTTGATCCGGAAAAGTACTTTGTATCTATTTAGGATGCTAGCTTTTAAAATATTAGTAGAAACTTATGCACATTTACTATTTATTATTTTTTAAAATATATTTTATTGATTTTTTAACATAGTCACCTTAATATTTGGTAAACAGTGTTGTCTGGGTTTACATTTAAAAAACATTCACTAACAATTGGTTTCTATGATCTATAATCCACATAATAGCTTTACTTGATTTCCTCTTTTTCCCATAATGTTCTCTTTTGCCAACCTTAAGTTAATACAATTCTTGTTGTTTTGGTAGATAACAATTGAGTATAAAATTTTTTCTACTATTTCTACAGATAATAATCACATCAATATAATATTTCTTTTCTATCTAATCATTCTGGTTGCCTCATCATAGATCCTGTTTACAGTTCTTGTTTACATTTTTTCCCACAATGTTCAAGACATTCTTACTGGTTAGGATTTTCTTAAAGTTAATTACATTTAAATATTTAAGTCTATTTTTTCTCATGTAAGCCATCCCAATACTTTTACCTTTCTTAAGGAATAAATAAGACTAAAAAAAGAAAAAAGAATAAGAGTAAAGAAAAAAAAAACAATAGTATGCTACTTAAAATCCATGTTTCCTATGAGTTAATACATATTTATTTCCAATTTTTTTCCATTCTTCTTTACCATAATTAAAAATATATTTAATCTTTAAATATTCCATTTAATAAATCTAGTCATCTGGTCTTTTAACTCTTATTCAAAACATTTTTAATCCATTGTAATTTTCTTAAAGTCAATCACATTTAAATATCTAAAACATTTCCTTTATATAAACCATTCCAAATCTTTTATATTACTCATATCAAGAAATAAAGTAAGAAGAGAGAAGAAAAAGAGAGTACTGTGTTACTTGAGGGGCTCCTCCCTCTTAAAATAAAATTCATACCCAAAATCTTTCTATTTCTTTAACCATATTCAAACAGGTGTTTCTTTTTTAAATATTCTCTCTGATAGGTCCCATCATTTATTTTCTTAATTTTCACTTTAGCTTTTTTCTTTTGCCCAGTATCTTTCTTAATCAATATGTTCTACTGAATCAAATAATCTTTCCATATTCTTGTAAGTGTTACTATAGATATAAAAGGTAAGTCAAGTACAATATCTTTTTGTAAGAGGCATTTGCCCTTTCATGTTTGTTGAAAATCTTTTTCTTTCTTTTTCTCTCTGTTTCTCTTATCCTTTTTTGTCTCTCCAGTTCTAGTGGTGTTCCTGACATCTCTGCAGTTCATTTTGTCCAATCTTTTTTCTTATCCTCAAATTTGTTTTGTGGTGTTAAAGTATAAGTTGTCTTTTCCAAATCCAATATTTCTTGTGATTTTTTTCCACTTGGGTTAAATCATACTTCTTTGTTTTGTTAGGTTCCATCTTTAAGTCTCTATCCTCGAATTTATGTTCAGTTATCTGTTTTATCTGCTCCTTCTCTATTGTTGTTTTCTGGGATTTTCTTGTTGTAAAGTTAAATTGGAGACGAATTGGTTTATATTTTCAAAGTTATTTTGGATTTCTTTATGGTTTGAAATCATTGTTGTCTGAATTAGTTGCAGCATATCATATGTCTCCTCTTGAAAAATGTTTATTTTTTCTTGATAAGTTCTTTCTACAAGTCTCTGATTTTCCATGATGACCAAGAATCAAAGTTTTCTTTTCTCTGCAAATAGCTTTGGAGTCACAGTTAAGTAGATACTTATAATCCAGAAAGTTCAAAAATGTTTTTCCCCCTAAGTTTATAAGTCTCTCTTTGTCTGCAGCCCAGATTGTTTTATTTTTTGTCACAGCTGTTTTCGATTGTTAGAGCTTTGAAGGTCACAAGCACAGATTAGTTTTTTCCAGATTTTGCCAATTCTTACATTAAAGTCATAGCTGTCATAGTCTTCATCTGCCACTAGGTGTCAGCAACTATTTGTTTTTCAATTTCCAAAATAAACAGTTGCCTTTAAAATGAGAATCTTAACCATTCAGCAATTTCATACTTATTCAAATTTAAGTTTTATATTCTTTTATTTTCATTTCAATATGTTTTAGTCCTCCATAAAAAGCCATTCAGTTTTGCCAGACTTAGCTGAAGCCCCTTGTTTCCCTTCCAGACGCTCACAGCTCCAGACACCAGGTTAAGACATTCACAATATTGTTTAGTTTGCCAGTGTAAAGATATATCATCAGGCATCATCAGCATATTGATGATATCTGATTACATGGCGATGGATGAGCTTACTCAGTGGCTTCACGTATATGTTAAAAAGGAGAGGAAAAAGGACCAAACTTGAGGAACCCACATACTAGGGACCAAGGGTGGGACTTCTCCCCAATCAACACTGACTGGAATTGATTCCAAAGTAAGTGCCCTTCCTCAATCTTCTGAGCTGATTCAGAAGGATGTCATGGTCAATGGAATTGAAAATCATCAAGCAATCAAATAGGACAAGGATGGATGCACTAGCTCAAGGGTAGGCAACCTTGGCTCTTTTATGACCCGTGGACTTCAACTCCCAGAATTCCTGAGCCAGCCATGCTGAGGGGAAAGGGAGAGGTTTCCAAGCTGAGCCCTGTTGGCTCAGGAATTCTGGGAGTTGAAGTCCACAAGTCATAAAAAAGCCAAGGTGGGCTTACCCCTGCACTAGCTATATCCCATCCATGCCAGAGCTCATTGAAAAGCACCACCACCAATACTATCTCCATCCCATACCTGAATCTGAATCTTGCCTGAAAGGATCAAGATAATCCATTTCCTCCAAGGCTCTCTGAAGCTGTTGTGCAACCACCTTTTCTACTACCTACCCCAACAAAGGGAGATAAGAGACTGGAACACAATTATCCCGAATGGTGAGATTTGGTGATGGCTTCTTGAGGATAAAAGATGAACGAAAGCCACTTTAAGAGGCAAAGGAGTAACACCCTCACTCAAAGAATTAACCACCATCAGAACTCACTCACACACTGCCGTCCCTCCTTGGGCTGCTTTAACAAGCCAGGAAGGGCATGGATCTAAAAAGCAGGAGGCCAAATTCACAATCCTTGAACATACCTTTTGGAGGAATCTCCATGTAGTGGATAATATTAGGCAAATCTAGAATTTCACCTGTGGCAACTACAAATCACAGTTGTTGGAATATCCTGCATTAAAACTGTACGAATAGTAGTATAGCAGAGATCCATTCCATATGCATTGTAAGGTGCACTGTGGGGACAGCAAAATTTAGGGAGGTGTGATCTCGTGCCAGCTCTGGGATAGAAAGAGACTGTAGCAAAGCAGCTTGTGAATTTGGACTATTATTTCAGATTTATTATGTCCTGTAAATCTGAAACATCCAATGTTTTGGTTTGCATAAAGCCAACTCTCTAACTAAAGCTTGTGGTGGGATACAAATCTCATTTGTGTAAACCCAAAATGATAGTTCATCAGACTATGTTGTATTGTGCAAATAGACCGAGAGGAAAAGAATTCCTATTTAATGAGCTATTTAATATCCCAAACAGAACAAATTTAAAATGCGCATACCTAACTTCCTTTTTTTTTAATGATAATTATATTCAGCTGTTTATGTTCTCTTCTCAGGCTTTCATCTTGAAGTTGTATCATCATGAGAGAATCAGAAGAAGTGTCCAGGAGTACCTTGGACAATGAATGGAAGAGCATGAGAAAACAAAAAGAATGTGGCATATGAAAAGGATTGAATACCTGGAGGTATTAGTTGCCGTACATCTGTAAAAATGGGAGTTAATTTTTCAAAATACAAATTAGCTTAGTCAGCAAGCTTGGAGTTGTGCTATGGAACTAGGAATAAACATTTTGTCCCTTTGTTGCCAGTGACAGAAAATTGATGGATTATGATTTTCCAAAGTTGGAAATACTTGTTTTTACCTATCTAGGATATCCTTATGACTACATAAGGAATAACGCATTTCATAACTGCCTTGGTTCAGAATGGGCAATTGACTTGTCAACAACAGCAACAAAAATGGTCGACTTTATGAACTGAGACAGAGCCTTCCAATGCACTTTGTACACCCTGGGAATTACTGTGCTGTATGGCCACCTCCCGAAGGCCATGATGATTTTTAGAATAAGGATATCATCTTCCCGTTGATATCTTTGAAGAATCATAAGCTTAATCAGAAAAATGAATGGAAGCAAGGAATGTGACAGTGGGGACAAGGATGGAGGGCTGCCAGCAGTACAAGTCCCAGTTGGTTGGCAACGGAGGGTGGATCAAAATGGAGTCCTGTATATTAGGTAAGTATGCAGATATGTAACTTGGCTGAAAATGCCTTCATCGGCAGAGTTTTGTGGAATAAGAGTTGCTGAATTGGCAGGAAAATAATAGATGACTCTTACACCCATAAACAGTAATCTCTACTATCCTGAGAAAGCAATGATAAAACAAAATGTCTAAAATTAACTCTGTCCACAAATCTGCTTAGATCACTTATTCAAGTAGCCTCTATATTAAGAAGAACTAATTTGTGTTTTTTTAAAAAGTGCGGATAAACCTGGGTGAAAATATTTTCTGCAGTTTCTAAATACAGATTAAACAGAGAAGCTGCTGATGGAACATATTTAATAACTTTGTAGAACATAAAAGTTCAAAGAAACAGCACTAATATCTTCTTACAAAAATATTTAAAATTCCAATGTATCATGAGCTTTTTAATGCAGAAAGAGATTATTAAAAGGGCATTCGAAAAGCTCCACAACTAATAATTAACATTATTTAATAATTAAGTTGACTTGTGGGGAATAAATTGTATTCGTTCGAGGGCATGAAAAACAAAAAAGCCCCCATTAAAAATCTGTTGTTAATATATCACTTAAAAGTCATGTTTGTATTTTCTCATAGGTTTAAATGTCTGAAACTTTACAGCTATTATTATCTGCCATAAATGTGCTTAAGAAACAAATAGGGCATATAATCATGTACAACCCAAGTGATAACGTTGGGAATCACTGAATACCACACTGTGGAAAACTGACATAATAAAAGAGGCTGACAAGTCATATACATCAATGTGTGGATGGTGAATGTCCTCAGTGAAACAATTTTTTCTATCCATTAAGTTAAGAAACATTTTAACACCCATATTTGAAGCATCCTACAATCTTGCTTGGTTTTGGATATTTGCAAAAAAAAAAAAAGTTCCATTCCTCAAATTGGATAGTCTACTGCCTCTAAATGGGTAGATTTTACATTTTTGAATGTCGTGAACTGTATGCTCAAAGTAAACATTTATCAAATCTGAAAAGTGGTAAATTTAAGATGGCTACTTGTCCTGATCCAGCAGGAAAAAATTAAGGGTTTCTTAGCTGAAACCACGTGTGTCTTCCAAGAACATTATATAAACATATTATACTCAAATTTCATAATACTGAAAATACATTGACAGTATTGTAGAATTAAAGTTTCTTTCTGGGTCAGATTTGACCAGTTTCTTTACATGCAGAATGATCAGGAGCTTCTCTCTTTGTATCCATGATAGAAGGGAGTTGTCTTCATGTGGCACTTGTGGCAGGGAAGTTTCTTCTGGGCACATGAGCAAAAGGAGAAGAGATTGATACCTGAGTTTAGGCCTGTGTAAAATTCCTCACTTCCACATGATTGCTGTATTTTGAAGCAACAAGTGGCCCACAAGTTCTCCAAACTATTGGCTTAGAAATGCAGAAAGAAAAAGTCTGGGAGTTAAACTCAGGAGTGTAGACTTCTATTCATGTTTTGATTTTTACATACTGCCGTGGATAATCTTCTGTGTTTATATGACTTTATTCTTCTCTGCAGTGGAAACGATTAATCTTGCGTAGTCCTATCTATGAACCATCTGCTGATTAAGTCAATTTCTAAATGTTGTTAAATGTCTGGAAAACTGAGGCTTACAACCATGTGTATGCATATCTAGAAAATGTTATCAGAATAGTGAGCTATATGTTTCAGGAAAGGGAAATTGTTTAAAGTTTCAGGAGAAATAAGGCAACAAAAGCCTATTTATTATTTTTTAAAATATATTTTATTGATTTTTTAACATAGTCACCTTAATATTTGGTAAACAGTGTTGTCTGGGTTTACATTTAAAAAACATTCACTAACAATTGGGTTTATTTTTACAAAATCAAACTTGTATCTATCTAAACCAGCGGTTCTCAACCTATGGGTCGCGACCCCATTTGGGGTCGTTCGACCATTTCACGGGGGTCGCCAAGCAAGGCTGTCCGCCATTTTTTTCCCCTTTTCCGGCGGGTGCCTTACCTCCCTTGGGCTGGGCCAGCTGGTGGTCGGCCTGCTCCATCTCTGCCGCTTGCCAGCTACGCCTCGGCCGGCGCAGGGGGCAGAACCATGCATACACGGCGCTCCCGGGCAGGGAAAGTCCTCGACTTACGACCGGTTTGGTAGTCCTCAATTTACGACCAGTTTAGTCCTCGACTTACGACCGGTTTAGTCCTCAACTTACGACCGGTTTAGTCCTCGACTTACGACCGGTTGGGGGTCGCTGCATTAAAAAGGTTGAGAACCACTGATCTAAACCATTATTGAGACCAAATATATTTTTCTTCTTGCATTCAAAAACAGACATGCTGTTTATAAGATATCTTTTAAAAAGCAAAAAAAGAGGGGTACATTAGTATTCATAAGTTGAAGTTTATTAGAATGTACAATAAACACAACACATTTATCAGAAGTCTTTATTAGGTCATATGAAAAATGACCTAATAAAATAACATTGTAAAATCCATTAAAATACTGAATGCTAAGCTAAACCAAAATATTCAAGTAGAGTTTTTTTATACGTTTGATTTATTCGTTCAGTATGAACATTGATTTGATAATTTTTATTGCAAGACTTTTTTATTTAGCATTCTGTCTTAATTTTTCATTGTGCATCTTAATATATGAGTTTTTAAACTAACACAGCTAACACAAACTAATAAAGAATGAAGGAAGGAAGGAAAGAAAGGAAGGAAGGAAGAAAAGAGAAAGAAAGAATGAAAGAAGGAAGGAAAGAAAGGAAGGAAGAAAAGAGAAAGAAAGAAAGAAAGAAAGAAAGAAAGAAAGAAAGAAAGAAAGAAAGAAAGAAAGAAAGAAAAAGAAATGAAGGAAAAAAGAATAAAAAGAAGTTTCCAGTTTCCTTTGCAGCAAATACAAGTCTGGTTATGAAGTTTTTTCTTACTATATGATGCAATGGAAAGCTTGCATGCCTTGGTGATCAGGGTGAAGTAGACTTTTTTGACTGGCAGTGGTGGTTCGAGGGCTGAAGTTAAGGCCTAGGCCTCAATTCGGTCTCAGCTTCAGCATTGCCACCTAGTGCTATTGTTCAGTGTTGTCTGGATAGAGGGGAGATAGGGTTTCTCTTTTGCTTGGGGGGGGGGAGATATGACACACCAACAAAGTCAAGTACAGAGAGTCCGTAACTTACAACCGTTCGCTTGGTAATCATTCAAAGCTCCAACAGCACTGAAAAAAGTGACCACTTTTCACACTATATCTATATCTTATTAATAAGTGTGAAATATTGCAGCATCCCCATGGTCACATGGTTTACATTCGGATGCTTGACAACTGACTCACATTTATGATGGGTTGCAATGTCCCTGAGTCATGCGATCACTTTTTGCAACCTTCTGACAGAAAAAGTCAATGGGGAAACCAGATTCAGTTAACAAGCATGTTACTAAGTTAACAACTGCTACGATTCTCTTAGCAAATGTCGCAAGAAAAGTTGTAAAATGGAGCGAAACTCACTTAAAAATTTCTCACTTAGCAACATAAATTCTGGGCTCAGTTGTAGTCCTAAATTGAGGACTACCTTGTAAGACATTTTCCAAATTTTTGACACACTGAGCGCAAAAGTTTCACTATCGCTAGTATAAAAAACATAAGGGCCTACCACTTGTTTGCTATTTAGTAAATTCTTTACTAAGAGGCGTGGTAGCTCAGTGGCTTAATGATGCTGGAGATGGTCTCTCTTCCCGCAGTTCAGGTCCTAGCATCGCATGATAGGGTGAGCTCCCACCACTTGCCTCAGCCTCTACCCACTTAGCAGTTCAAAAGCATGTTCTATGCGAGTACAAGAAAAGTTGGTGCTTTGTGTGGCAGTTAGAATCCTGCTGGTACTGAACCTTCCCAGTTGCGACTCCCATTTGCAAGGGAGCTTCTGTGGAGGAAGAAGGGCCTTGAATGGCGCTGCAAGAAAAGCCACTCGTCTTTCTGGTTCAGAAGCTAGCTCACCCTCTTGTGGCACACAGTAGAATGCACGCAAGTATGTACCTATCAGAGCTAGTAAACAGGCAGCCAAACTACTATGCATTAGCATTGTAATCTCCTGGCTAATGTTACAATGCCATACGATCAATCGACAAACAGACAGAGACAGAGACACAGACAGACAGACATAATCAGGCAGGCAGGCAGACAAACAAACTCTTTATTAAGCTAGAATTAGTCTCCTGGCTAATGTAACAGCACCATTCACAAACAAGCTAGAATTATGTGTCTAAACCAGCTACCAATATTGAAATAAATATCATATACCTAAGTACATTCCATTTAAAATTTGCGGTGTTTTATTTTGCTTATTTAATACGATGATTTAGTGGTAAAACTAATGTTCTGTGGTAGTGCTGATTTGCTAAAGTACTCTTCTGTTTGTTCTAGATTTTGAAATAAAAATGGAATAGGGCTAGGATATATGTTGAACTGCCTTATAGTACAAATTTGTTACATTCTTGATTATTATTAGTAAAATTTTTACAAAATTTCATTTTTGCTCTTCACCCTGCTTCTACTGCTTCTTTTTTCTCTTGTACCTTTTCAAGAACAGTGTTAAATAGTATTAATTAGAGACAGAATTGCAATTAGAAATAAACAGCACATGTATTCCCTCCCAATTTTTCTGTAAATATATCTCAGTTGAAGCATTTCTATGCCATTTTATAATGTGGTTTGCAATTAGAAATCCCTACACAAAGTATATATTTATTGCACGTTTTGCAGAAAAACGCATTTTATAAGGCAAAATTGCTTACTAAAAGTGCAGAGTAGGAAAATTACATATAAAATGCACATATCAGGAAAAAGTAATATAAAATGTCCATGAAATATCTGAATAGGTTTTTTTTTAACTACATAAATCCAGAAACTAACATAGTTGAGAAAATGAAGAAATTGGGGGAAAGTAAACTCTTGTTATAATAATTATTAATACTACATTTGGTTGTGATAAATATGAATGTTATCGCTATCAAAACATAGTTAATGTCTCATTTGAAATTATAAGTTAAAAGATCTTTTAGATTACAGAAAATATTACAAAATGGGCATTGGCTGAAGTGACAAGGGAGATTGTTAAAAAATAGAATTTAAATGGAAATAGTGAATACACTGGCAATGTCCTCATTAAAAGGAGAAGATAATTGGGTATTTGTGAGAAGCAGTTTGCCAGTAGATATAGTCTTATAACAAGTATTATAAAAAGGAAAAAAATGGAAAATCTAATATGGTAAAATGGAGCAAAACTCACTTAACCATGCTTCATTTAGTAACAGAAATATTGGGCTCAATTGTGGTCGTAAGTCGAGGACTACCTGTGTCGTTGTTCTTAAGAAGTAAAACTAAAGGTAGGGTTTTATGTTTTATTAAATCTATGCCAACCCCTTAAAATAAAGATTTTTTTAAGAGTGGAAGGAAGCATGCTGGGTAGCTCTGAGCAGCATAGCGAGGTTGCTTTCTGGTCAGCAGATGTGTTTGACTTGATGTGATTACGATGGTAGTCAGTTGGTTAACCTGTGAGTCTTACACTGGAACAATCTTCTGAGAGTATCTATGACACATCATCACCATCATTCCAAATATTTCAACAAACCTGATGTCTTTGCCTATTCTTTTATTACAAGGGCAATATCCAGCAAGATTCAAAATAGCGATTGAAGTATTTGGTTCATTATTCCCACTCATTTCTTGAAATGGAAGAAAAAAGAAAATGAGACATTTCATCTTGACTTAATAATGGCATTCTCTCCCATCCACATTTTAAAAAGGGAAGAAACAAAAAGTTAGGGGCAAGAATGTGTTTAAGGTTAGTTATTAACCAAATAAAGAAATTATTTTCCCTTTCCTATAAAGTCAGTGTCTTCGTATCGAATATGTCATTGACATATACCAAGACATGGAAATCTGGAAAAAAAAGAATCAAAATTAATACAGTACATGAAAAGAAATCATATGCTATGAATCGTGTTGCATGCTACCTCATGTCATTTTCAGCTATTTGTTTCATTTTGCATGTTAAGGCTATTAACTTAACTTAACTGTATGGTGTTATCCTACAAATTAAACTTTCTAATTTATATGCTGGTGCCTGCATATAGCTTTCTATTCTTGAATGTTACTGCTTTCAAAAACAAAATCTAACGAGGCAATTTTTTATTACATTACTGAGCACACATAACTAGGGATAGAGTTATAGGTAATCCTCATTTAGCAACTCGGTCATTAAGTGAAGAAGGCTGTATGTGAAATAGCAAATGCGCTTACTTCAATTTCCTTTACAGACATTTGATGATCATAAATGCAAAAATTAGTCACAAAGTTACTTTTTCATCATCATCATAACTATATGTTGTAAACGAGATATTTGCTAAATGAGGGCAAATATGTATTGTGGCTCTTATGGCCTGATGCAAAGTTTGTCTGAAACTATTTCTTTGTGTTCTTATAAGCTGCTGCTTCTGTCATCAATGTCTTTTGCTAGCTTCTTTTTTAAATTGCCTTTGATTTTTTGAGGCATCAGCGTCTTTTCCAGTGGTTCTTGTCTTTGTGTTATGTGTCCAAAATATTTATGGTTTAGTTCATTATTACTGCTTCCATTGAGCAGTTAGACTCATCTAGTATTGAATTATATATTCAATACTTCATCTAGTATTGAATTATATATTCTTCTTCTAGTCCAAGGTATTCTGTATAGTTTTATCCTGCACAAAATTCAAAAATAGCCATTTTCCTTCCTTCAGCCTTTCTGATTGCCCAGTTTTCGTGGGCATGTGTTACAACAAGTAAACACAGCCTTAACTATATATGCCTTTCTTATCAATGTGCTGTCTCTGCACTTCAGCATTTTGTCTAGATCTGCCATCTCCCAAGCCTCTGTATTTCACGCCACAGTCATTGTCCCTGTGAATTTTTGACACTAAGAAAATAAAGTCTGTTAGGTTTTCAACTTTTTCTCTACCTATTTGTATTGGCATTGCCAGTTGACATAATCTCAATGCTTTTTTTAATATCAAAGAGCAGACCAGCTTTTGCACTCTTTTCTTTCACCTTCAACAAAAGGGATGCCTTAATTCTTCCATTGATCCTACCATCAAAGTGGTACCATCAGCATATCTGAGGTAGTTGATGTTTCTCCCCGCAATTGTAATCCTAATTTCTCTTATAGTCTAACCAGGGCTTTTTTTCTCATAGAACGCCCAGAACGGAGTTCTGGCACCTTTTTTGGATGGAACCTTGTAGGATAGGCAAGGCGGGTTGTATAATGTGTGTGAGTTCCGGCACCTTTTTTTTTTTTTTTTAGAAAAAAAGCACTGAGTCTAACACTTCTCATGAAACGTTCTGCATACAAGTTAAAAAAATGAAATGACAATATATAACTTTGGCACAGTCTTTTTCCTTTTGTGAACCATTAAGTTGTTGCTCCATGATCCATTTTTGTTTATTGGTCATCATACATTTTCAATAAGCAAATGAGGTGACTTGGTATATCAGTATTTAAGGGCTATCTACAATCTGTGATAGTCTACACCCGCGAGCCAAAATAGCCACAATTTTGGAATTCTCTAGTCTTTTCCATTATCCGTCACTTATTAGCAACCTGATGTCTAGTGTCTCTGCCTCTTTTGAATCCAGTTTATAGATATGTTGGCTTTCATTCCATGTGTGGATGAAGTTTGGATTGTAAAATATTGAGAATTACTTTACTAGCATGTGAGATAATTTCAGTCACATGAACATAGATATTTATATTATGATATATTACATTGTGTAAAATAACATGTATTGAATTTATTCCA
>NW_015393855.1:0-1047 GCF_001527695.2 Protobothrops mucrosquamatus | reverse complement strand
AGATTCAGTTATAGAAATGACAACTTTCAGATCATTCTATACATCTCCCAGCTTTGCATTTGGAGTGAAATGAATTATTTTATTATTTTATTTCAAAACGGTCAGAGAGGAGAGTAATTTCCCTAAGAACCGCCCGCCATGGTGCTTGAGGAACTCCTGTCTCTCAGCCCTGCCCCTTTCAAGAAGGAGAGTTTGGGTGGGGGGGGAGCAGAGGGAAAGCGTTCTCTTCTCACGGAGGAAATTGGCCTCAGTGGCTCGCCGTACGCGAAGCCTTAAGCAGCGTGAGAGTTGGAAGAGCGAGGGGTTCGCCTTTCCATCCCTGCTGCGGGGCTTGCAGCTTTGTGGGTTGGTACTTTCATGCTCGCGGGATTCGAAATGCCACAATCGAGCGCACCCCCCCAGATGTTGCGCCCGGTGCGGCCGGCCCCCCCTGCACCCCCCATGCTACGCCACTGCCTAGAAGTCTAATTAATTGGTAGTATTACCTAGTTTCTACAACATTGAAGGATCCAATTGTCTGCCCTAGCAGGGCTGCAGAGATCAATTTTCAATCGATTGAATTTCTGTTTCCAGTTTGCCGCAGTGTCATATGACAATCTTTCCTGAATTGGGCACCATCAGAAATGATGGGCTTCAGGATGGCCATTGCTGAGAACTTTGAAGATTGAAACCATACATTTAGACAGGTGTAAGATGGGAAAAACTGTAATAGGGGGGTAAAGTATACAGTATACAAATGTCTACCAGAATTCCTGGTTAAAGTGATTTAAATTTTATTACATGATTTATGTAGCTGTAAAATAGTAATTCTCATGTTTTTTTTAAATCAGGTATAAGTCCAATAGTATCTTCACGAGCGGCAACTCCAAGATTAGTGAGGAATAAATCACATGAAGGAATAACGAATTCTGTGATGCCAGAATGTAAAACTCCCTTCAAGTTGATGATGGGAGCCTCAAATGCCATGGGTAGGTTATATGTGCAAGAGATGACTGCAAGCCAACAAGAACTTCATTCTGTCTATCCTAGACAGAGATTGGGCAATAA
>NW_015393854.1:9638-13242 GCF_001527695.2 Protobothrops mucrosquamatus | reverse complement strand
GTCACCTGTGGAATGACGAACCGGATGATTTGCTGTGATTTGCTGTGTCTGAGGTGGAAAGGGAGGTGCTGACACACTCAAAGGTTCCTTGTCTTGCTGTAGAAAGCCTCCCCAAGTAGAATTATCTCGGCGAGTCATTCTCCTCATTCTATTTTTAGCTTTGGGGTAAAGCAATACGAGCACAGGTGGTCCTCGACTTTCGACAGTTTGTTTAGTGAACGTTCAAAGTTACGATGGCACTAAAAACAGTGACCTAGAACTGTTTTCACACGACCGTTGCAGCATCCCCTGCGGTCACATGATCAAAATTCGGATGCTTGGCAACTGGTTCATATTTATGATGGTTGCAGTGTCCCGGGGTCAGCGGATCCCCTTTTTTGACCTTTGGAGAAGCAAATCGGGAAGCTAGATTCGCAACCATGTCCATATTTATGATGGTCACAGTGTCCCGGGGTCAGGTGATCGATCCCCTTTTGCAACCTGACAAGCAAGTCAAGGGGAAAGCCAGATTCACTTTACAATTGTGTTGCTAACTTAACAACTGCAGCGATTCGCTTAACAACTGTGGCAAGGAAGGTTGTAAAATGGGACAAAACTCACTGAACAAATTTCTCACCTTAGCCACATAAATTTTGGGCTCACTTGTGGTCGTAAATCGAGGACTACCTGTAGCCTTTGCCTTATGACCACAATTGGGACTGGAGTTTCGCTGCTAAACAAGGCAGTCATTAAGTGAGCCCAGTTTGCAAGCTTTTTTGCCGTGGTTGTTAAGTGAATTCAGTGGTTGTTAAGCAAATCTGGCTTTCCCTGTTAACTTGCTTGTCGGAAGCCCTGTGGGAAGATTGCAAATGGCGATCACTTGACCCCAGGACGCTGCAACCATCATAAATCATAAATGGTGAGGTAGGCAGCAGATAAATGTAACAACAACAATAATAATAAGTGCAAGTAGTCCTCGGCTTGTGACCACAGTTGAGCCCAACATTTCTGTTAAGTGAGATGTTAAGTGAGTTTTGCCTTATTTTACGACCTTTCTTGCAATTGTTAAGTGAATCACTGCAGCATTTAAGTTAGTCACATGGTTGTTAAGTGAATCTGGCTTCCCCCGTTGACTTTGCTTGTCAGAAGGTCGCAAAAAGGGATCAATCATGTGACCCCAGGACACTGCAACCGTCATAAATATGAGTCAGTTGCCAAGCGGCTCAGTTTTGATCATGTGACCATGGGGAGGCCGCAATGGTCGTAAGTATGAAAAACGGTCCCTTTTTTTCAGAGCCATTGTTACTTCGAAACAGTCACTAAATAAACTATTGTAAGTTGAGGACTGCCTGTACAGGCTAAGCTTCCAAAATTTGATCATGGTCACTAAACCAAAGGTTGCAAATTGAGGACTATCTTGGTGGCTTTCTGATGTCTTTGAAGGTCTTCTAAGCCAGCACCAGAGGGTAGCCCAACCTCCCTTCCACTGGCCGTATTCCAGAATGGGAACTGGATTCATGGCTAGGTTCACTCGATCTATATACATGAAATCCAAGCTAGAATGTCTTACAGGTACAGGTTGGTGTCATGTGTGAAGCCAACAGATGTCTAATCCGGAAGTTGAGAGGGTTCCTTGCTGCACTGCAAGAGCAAACTGACTAAACCGAGAGCCTGTTCGATGTACTGCTGAAGGGGGGCTGGCCTAGAAACTAGGAGGCAGTGAGTTCTGGTCTAGGCACAAGGGGGGGGGGGCGAATTAGGTGATTTTGGGCTAATCACCAAGAGGTGGTGAGTTTTAATTCCGCCTTAGGCATGAAAATCAGCTGGATGGCTTTGAGCAAATCACCAGGAGAGATGGTGAGTTCTAGTCTTGCCTTAGGCATGAAAGTCAAATGGGTGACTTTCGGCCAATCACCAGGTGACAGTGAGTTCTAGTCCTGCCTCGGGCGTGAAAGCCGGCAAGGTGACTGGGCTAATCACCAGGAGACAGGGAGTTCTAGTCTTGCTTTAGGCATGAAAGTCAGCTGGATGACTTGGTGAGTTCTAGCCCTGCCTTAGGCATGAAAGTCAAATGGGTGACTTTCGACCAATCACCAGGTGGCAGTGAGTTCTAGTCCTGCCTCGGGCGTGAAAGCCGGCAAGGTGACTGGGCTAATCACCAGGAGACAGGGAGTTCTAGTCTTGCTTTAGGCATGAAAGTCAGCTGGATGACTTGGTGAGTTCTAGCCCTGCCTTAGGCATGAAAGTCAGCTGGGTGATTTTTGGTCAATCACCAGGTGACGGTGAGTTCTAGTTCCACCTCAGGCATGGAATCCAGCTGAGTGATTTGAGGCCAGCCCCTCTCTCTCAGCCCAACCCAGCTCAAAGGGTGGTGGTTGTGGGGAAAATAAGGGGATACGATCCTCCGACACATTCATTGCCTTGAGTTTCTGGCAAAGTCAGAAGGGCGAGATCAAAACCTCAGCCACCACCGAGCCACTGGCCGCCTTGCGCAAGAGCAGGCCAGCCTCGGGTGGAGCAAGGGCTCCAGGAAGTGTCAAGTATCTGAAGAGGAATGTGGGATGTTTGTTTTGGTTGAGTTGACTCATGTGCTCTGGCTCCACGTCATGGCTGTTGTCTGGCTGCCTGGGTGTGCAGGGATTGCAAAAACAGGAGATGTTGATCTCGGTGCCCTCCAGCCCAGACGAGCCTCTCCATGGCCAGGCAAGAAACGGGAGATCTCCCACCAAAAGGAAGCCACAGCTGCAAATTTGGGTCTTTGCTTCTGGGCTTTGATTTATATTTGTAGCTGCCCAGGATGATGGTCCTTGTTGCTTTCTCTGCACCAGAGCCCTTCTCTTATTGCTGAGTCGCAATAAGCTTAACTTGGCTACAGCACAGGTATTCTTCAACCTGCAACCATTTGTTTAGTGACCATTCAAAATTACAACGGCACAAAAAACGTGACCTATGGCTGTGTTTCACATGACCCCTGCAGCATCCCCATGGTCACGGTATCAAAATTCAGCCCCTTAGCAGCTGGCACGAGTTTATGATGGTCGCAGCGTCCTGGGGTCACGTGATCCCCCTTTTGCAACCTTCTGACAAGCAAAGTCAGTGGGGAAGCCAGGTTCACTTAACGACCATGTGACCAACTGAACAGCTGCAGGTGATTCACTTAACAACTGGGGCAAGAAAGGTTGTAAAATGGGGCAAAACTTACTTAACAACTGTCTCGCTGAGCAACAGAAATCTCAGGCTCAATTGTGGTCGTAAGTTGAGGACTGCCTGTACTGGGTGAAACTATTTTCCGGGCTTATTTTATAACTCATAAACAAATAAGTGGAGTTTGCACAATGTGTCGAGCCACACACCACAATCGCACTGCTGAACTTTGCATGTTGCGCAAATATTAACTGTTGTGTCTTTCACAAACCCGGTTGAGTATTTGGGCCCAATCTAGATGCAGGGAATTGAATTGAATTGTGTATTTTCCTAGTTTTAGCTTAATGGGTTGTGGCATCTCAGCTGTGACAGCTCTAACCAGAATTTATGGGTTGATTTGTTGGATCAACCAAGCTGGTGTTTTAACATTCCCCAACAAACAATAAATGTAAAAGTATTTATGGTCTGCTGCCTATTTAAC
>NW_015393854.1:3595-9298 GCF_001527695.2 Protobothrops mucrosquamatus | reverse complement strand
GACTAAACCGGTCGTAAGTCGAGGACTACCCAACCGGTCGTAAGTCGAGGACTTTCCCTGCCCGGGAGCGCCGCGCATGCGTGGTTCCGCCCCCTGCGCCGGCCGAGGCGTAGCTGGCAAGCGGCAGAGACGGAGCAGGCCGACCACCAGCTGGCCCAGCCCAAGGGAGGTAAGGCACCCGCCGGAAAAGGGGGAAAAATGGCAGACAAAAAAATGGCGGACAGCCTTGCTTGGCGACCCCCAGGTTGTGGGGTCCCGACCCACAGGTTGAGAACCACTGGTTTAGTGCCTATGGAGCTTCTCCGTCATCCAGGTCCTGGTTATCCCAAAGGGGCTTTTTCAACAGCCAGCAGGACTTTCTTTGTTTTTCCTTGAAGATGTTTTGCTTCTTCCAGAACTGAAGAAGCTTCTTGGATGAGAAGTGAGACGTCTTCAAGGCAAAAGCAAAGAAAGTCCAGTTGCCTCTTGAAAAAGCACCTTTGGGACACCTATTTGCTTTTGGGACCTTAGGGAAAAACACAAGGGAGCAAAGTCTAGCTTTCTATGGGGGAATATTTGAAATGTTCCCAAACTTGTTTGATGGGGTGACGTTTATTTTATTTCTGGCTATCTGTGCCAGATGCTTAATGAAAAAAATGGGTATCGTGTCAAGTTTCAAAGAAAGTGCCACCACCTCACCTTTTCCAAATGTAGAACATAGGATTGTAGGGCAGGATCTCGGAGGTCTTCTAGTCCAACCCCCTGCTCAGGCAGGAAACCCTACACCAGTGGTTCTCAACCTGTGGGTCGGGACCCCATTTGGGGTCGATCGACCATTTCACAGGGGTCGCCAAGCAAGGCTGTCCGCCATTTTTTTGTCCGCCATTTTTTTCCCCTTTTCCGGCAGGTGCCTTACCTCCCTTGGGCTGGGCCAGCTGGTGGTCGGCCTGCTCCGTCTCTGCCGCTTGCCAGCTATGCGTCGGCCGGCGCAGGAGGTGGAACCACCATGCGCGGCACTCCTGGGCAGGGAAAGTCCTCGACTTACGACCGGTTGGGTAGTCCTCGACTTACGACCGTTTAGTCGTCGACTTATGACCGGTTTAGTTCTCAACTTACAACTGGTTTAGTCCTTGACTTACGACCGGTTGGGGGTCGCGGCATTAAAAAGGTTGAGAACCACTGCCCTACACCATTTCAGACAAATGGTTGTCCACTCTGTTCTTAAAAACTTCCCGTGTTGGAGCATTCACCGCTTCTGGAGGCAGGTTGTTCCACTGGTTAATTGTTCTGACTGTCAGGAAGTTTCTCCTTAGTTCCAGAGTTCTCTCTTTGATTAGTTTCCACCTGTTGCTTCTTTTCCTGCCTTTTTGTGCCTTGGATAATAGATTGACCCCTTCTTCTTTGTGGCAGCCCCTGAAATACTGGAAGATGGCTATCATGGGCACCCCTGATCCTTCTTAGGCTAGACCAGGCTAGACCAGCGGCCCCCAACCCCCAGTCCATGGACTGGTACCGGTTGCATGCCAACAACCGGTCCGCACAAACAAGCAAAGCCCCATTTGCAGGATGTAGGCCACACGCAAAACCACACAATCTACGGTCCGTGGAAAAACCTTTCTCCACGGAACTAGTCCCTGGTGCCCTCTGTGGGCACACCCACCGTCGGTCCAGTCCTAGGCGCATTCACCACTTCTGGAGGCAGGTTGTTCCAGTGGTTAATTGTTCTGACTGTCAGGAAATTCCTCCTTAGTTCTAGGTTGCTTCTCTCCTTGATTAGTTTCCATCCATTGCTTCTTGTCCTGCCTTCAGGCGCCTTGGTGAATAGCTTGACTCCCTCTTCTTTGGGGCAGCCCCTGAGATACTGGAAGGCTGCTATCCTGTCCCCCCTCGTCCTTCTCTTCGTTAAACTGGACATACTCAATTCCATCAACCGTTCCTTGTATGTTTTGGCCTCCAGTCCCCTGATCATCTTTGTTGCTCTTCTCTGTACTCTTTCTAGAGTCTCAGCATCTTTTTGACATCGTGGTACTTGCTGGGTTCTGTATCACCCTGGGGTCCCCCGGCCCTTTGGCAAGACCACATGTCTTCAAGGCCTTTCATAAGAGTGTCAAAGTGAGGCCAATCGTATCTCTGCAGGCACGAGGTTCCACAGGGAGGGAGCCACCACAGAGGAGGCCCTGCTTCTGGGTCCCACCAGATGGGCCTCCTTAAGAGGGGGAGCCGCAACTTCCCCTACCACCTCACTATGGTGGGTCAGGTGGATGTAACTGGGAAACGACACTCCTTCGAACAGAATAGAACAGAATAGAGCTGGAAGGGACCTTGGAGAGCTTCTAGTCCAGCCCCCCCGCTCAAGGAGGAGAATCTATATCAGTGATGGTGAACCTTTTAGAGACCGAGTGCCCAAACCGCAACCCAAAACCCACTTATTTATCGCAAAGTGCCAAGGCCGCATCAGGATTGTGGTGCTGTCAGCGGGGGGTGGGTGGGTGGGCGTGGCCCACTGGGTGGGCATGGCTGGGGTGGGTGTGGCCACCTTGATGTTGCTCGTGGGGGGGCGCCTGTGGGGGCCAGTTAGGGTTGGAGGAGATCCAGGGGGGTCTCTGGCGGGTGGGGCAGTGGGCAGGAGGCTCGTCCTGCGGGGTGAGGCAGGGGGCAGGGCGGGGATGCCACTGCCGCAGGGCAAGGCAAGGCGAGGCAGGGGCCTGGGTGGCTGCTGCCTGACACCATTGGCCCCCGCACACAGAGGCCAGCAAGCGCATGGGGGCCGACGGTGTCCGTCAGTAGTCACAGCCTGCCGGCCCCTCGACTGGCACACTCTGGGGCTCCGCAGCCCACTGCCAATACCGGGCCAGCCCTCCAGCAGCAGGCGGAGTAGGGGAAGCGCGTGATGCAGACCGCTGGACACACCTACTCCGTCCCATCTGTTTTTGCTTACGGTTGGAGAGCAGGTCGCTGCTGGTCATTTCCTCGGCCCCCTCGCAGATCATGCCCTTGGCCCACACGTGGAGCCTGTTCCCCTCGCACACCCGACGCATCTTGGTCTCACCTTGGGCCGCCGCCGCCAGGAGTTTGTGCAGGTCCATTAGGCCACCGCCGGTGCCCGGAACGGCAGCCCCGCCCAGCACAAGGGAGGCGAAGCAGCCGGCTAGCAAACACGAGTACGCCCAGCAAGCCAAAGCCCCCCCCGAGTGGGGAAAGCCGGATCCCCATCGACGCCATGCCCCCCCCAGTCCCAGTTAGGATTGTGTGCCTCCCCCCATCTCTGCTGGGCCTGGGCGGCCATGACGCTGATGGGGATCTGGCTTTCCCCACTCGGAGTGACCTTTTGCCTGCTGGGCCTGGGCGTGCTTTACCACCTCTACACAGGGCTTCCTAGCCCAGGGCTTTTCAACCAGTGGTACGGGTACCACCTGGGGTACATTGGCACCTGGCAGGGGGTACGCAGCCATCCTAGAAAAGTGGTAGCGGGGGAGGGGAATGAGCTGAACCGGGGGCAACACCGCACAAGCCTGAGCGAGAGACGGCTGGAGCTGCAGGGCTGTCAGGGCTCAGCGGAAGCGCCAGGATCAATGCCGCTTTCCAGCTGATTGGCGCTTCTTCAGGGCTGTCAGGGCTCAGCGGAAGCACCAGGATCAACGCCAGGCTCCAGCTGGAAAGCAGCACTGATCCTGGCGCTTCTGCTGAGCCCAGAAGTGCCGATCAGCTGGAATGTTGCAGCATCTCCAGGGTCTTGTGATTTACATTCAGATGCTTGGCAACTGATTCATATTTCTGACGGTCACAGTGTCCCAGGGTCATGGGAAGTGACCTAACCTGCTGCAACCACCCAACAGACGGGGGGAATAAAAAACAAACACCCCCCCACCCCACCCCCGCTGCCAATCCTCAACAGAAATGCTCACAACAATGAAAACCTCAGACAGGAGGAAGAGCGCAGCCGGGCGGGCAGGCAGGTGTCTTGCTCGGCTGTGGCTTGGGGGGCACTTTTTTCAGTGCCATTGTAACTTCGAACAGTCACTAAGCGAACTGTTGTAAGTCGAGGACTGCCTGTACTTTATCACTTTTTTCCCTTTTTTTTTGGTCATCAAGTTTTTGACACCTTGCTAGGCGACTGGTGGTCCTCGGATGTTGCCATATCCTAAAAGTGGTACAATGGGTGAAAAGGTTGAAAAGCCCTGTTCTAGCCGACTGCTTTGCCTCCTTCCTGCTGGGCAGGCCAGCAGCTCTGGGCGGTGGCCTAATGGACCTGCGCGAGTGGCTGGCGGCCGTGGTAGGTACCGAAGTGCAGGAGGGGAATGCTCTCCACCCGTGGGCCAAGGGCAAGACCCTCAAGGGGGCTGAGGAGATGGGACGGAGTAAGCATGTCTGGCGGTCCACATCACATGCTCTCCTGACTCCGTGTGCTGCTGGTGCTGCCGCAATGCTGCTGCTGGAGGACCAGCAGGCTACGTAGCCCCTGCTGCCAGATGCTGTTGGACCCCGTGCACTCACCGCGGCTTTCTCCGCTCGGGGTGGCCTTTGGCTTGTTGGCTGTGGGTGTGCTCCACCACCTCTATTTGAACTTGCTAGCTGGCCACTTCGCCTCCTTTGTACTGGGTGGGGCTGCCTCTCCGGGCGGTGGCGGCCTAATGGACCTGCGCGAGCTACTGGCGGCAGCAGCGCACGTGCCCACAGAGAGGGCTCTGAGTGCCGCCTCTGACAGTGTGCCATAGGTTCGCCACCACTGATATATACCATTTCAGATAAGTGACTGTACAGTCTCTTCTTAAAAACCTCCAGTGATGGAGTGCCCATGATTTCTGGTGGCAAGCAATTCCACTGGTTAATCCTTACAGTTAGGAAGTTTTCCCTTAATTCCAGGTTGCTTTGATTAGTTTCCATCTGTTGCTTCTTGTCCTGCCCTCTGGTGCTTTGGAGAATAATTTGACCCCTTCTTCTTTGTGGCCTGGACTTAAGCCATGGAAAGTTTTGAGCGTGATGACCAGTATCTTGAATTGGGCCTGGAAGCAAATCGGCAGCCAGTGCAGTTCCCGCAAGAGAGATGTGACACACGTGCAAATCTAGGCTTACACAAAACCATGTTGATTGCCGCATTTTGAACCGACTGGAGCTTTCCGGATACTTTTCAAGGGCAGCTCCAAGTAGAGTGGTATTGCAGTAGTCAAGGCGGGAGGTGACTGTGAGCGGTGATTGTTGATCCAGGATATATTGCCTAGACCAGTGATTCTCAACCTTTTTATGCCGCGACCTCAACCGGTCGTAAGTCGAGGACTTTCCCTGACCGGGAGCGCCGCGCATGCGTGGTTCCGCCCCCTGCGCCGGCCGAGGCGTAGCTGGCAAGCGGCAGAGACGGAGCAGGCCGACCACCAGCTGGCCCAGCCCAAGGGAGGTAAGGCACCCGCCCGAAAAGGGGAAAAAATGGCGGACAGCCTTGCTTGGCGACCCCTGTGAAATGGTCAATTGACCCCAAATGGGGTCGCGACCCATAGGTTGAGAACCACTGGCCTAGACAAATTGTACTTTGGACCTCTGGGCTGGCTTTCTGCTATTTGACGCTGCCTTGTCTTCCCTTGTACAGTCCGTGAATGAGTTCCTGCAGTCCGTGGGCGCCCCGTTGGAGATCCTGGATGGCTTCATCGACAGCATTGCCGTCACCATCCCCTGGTCTGCCTTGGTCACCGAGAACTGCACTGTGGAAGTCAGCGGGCTGCAGATCACCTG
>NW_015393854.1:0-2919 GCF_001527695.2 Protobothrops mucrosquamatus | reverse complement strand
GTGGGACCTTGGAGGTCTTCTAGTCCAACCCCCTGCTCAAGCAGCAGACAGCCATTTCTGACAAGTAACCAGTTCTTCTGACCAGTTTCTTCTTAAAAACCTCCAGTGATGAAGCACCTACAACATCTGAAGGCCAGCTGTTCCACTGGTTAATTATCCTCACGGTCAGGAAGTTTCTCCTTAATTCCAGGTTGCTTCTCTCTTTGATCAGTTTCCATCTATGTTTTTTGTCTTGCCTTCTGATACTTTGGAAAATAAGTTGACCCCCCTCTTTTTTTGTGGCAGCCCCTCAAATACTGGAAGACTTTTATCATGTCCCGCCCTAGTCCTTCTTTTCTCCAGACTGGCCATTCTCAAGTCCTGCAGCTGTTCTTCATATGTTTTAGTCCCCAGGCCTTTAATCATCTCAGTTGCTCTTCTTTCCTCTGTTCCCAAAGTCTCAACATCTATTCTGTCATGTCGTGACCAAAACTGGATGCAGGATTCCAGGTGTGGCCTTACTAAGGCTTCATAAAGTGGTACTAATACTTGACGTGATTTTGATTCTGTGCCTCTGTTTATACAACCAAGGATTGTATTAGCTTTTTGGGCTGCTGCCGCACACGGCTGGCTCACGTGGAAGGGAGCGTCTGATGGAAGGGAGCGTACGGCTGCCCTCTCTGCTTCCTGACCTGCATTTCTGACCTCCTTTCCGTGCTCCCTTCTCCTCCCCAGGTCCTGCTGGCCCAGAGGGCCAAAGCTGGGCTTCCTGCATGACCACCAGCATGCAGTTGGCTCAGGAGTGCTTGAAAGAGCAGACGGAGGAGCCTTCGGACCCCACCCAGCCCCTGGAGGGCTTGGAGATGTTTGCCCAAACCATTGAAACAGGTAGATTGGGGGGGGGCAGGTGGGAGAGATGGGGAGGGGCTGGGAAAGGGGCAGAAGGGAGAGGAGAGTCGGAGAGGGACTCTGCTCAGCCCAGGTGGCACAACCCGGGAAGAAAATGTCAACCATCAAAAAGAGGCTTTGCCTTAATTCGCTGACTACAGGTATGATTCCCCCACGCAGCCCAAACTTTCCCTGGCTAAGCCAGACGGCTGTTAGGTGAGTTTTGCCCCATTTTACGGCCTTTGTTGCCACCGTTGTTAAGCGGAGCGCTGCCGTCGTCAAATTAGCCACACGGTTGTTAAGCGAATCCGGCTTCCCCGTTGATTTTGCCGGTTAGAAGGTCGCAAAAGGGGGATCAGTCCCAAGCGTCATAAATACGAGCTAGTTACAACAGAGTTACAACACTGCAGTCCGGCTTCCCCGTTGATTTTGCCGGTTAGAAGGTCACAAAAGGGGGATCCGTCCCAAGCGTCATAAATACGAGCTAGTTGCCAAGCGTTCATATTTTGACCGCGTGCCCACGGGGATGCTTCAGTGGTCATTAAGTGTGAAAAACTTCCACACGTCCCTTTTTTTCAGTGTGTGGTAACTTTGAACGGTCACTAAACAAACAGCTGTAAGTCAAGGACTACCTGTATAAACTTAAGCGGGAAATTCCTCGGATGGTTTCCAAGGCTCTGTATTTAACCCAGAGGAGGATTAAAGAGACTGACTGAAAGCTGTGTACAGGTCCTTGAGTTACGCCCCATCGCTCAGCGACCATTCAGAGTTATAACAGAACGGGGAAAAATCGAGACCGGAGATTGCAATGGCCGCCTCCTAGTCACATGACCACCCGTGGGGGCCCTCAGCTGCTACCAGGGGTGTCAAACTCAAATTTCATTGAGGGCCGCATCAGCGTTGTGGTTGCCCCCAGGGGGCCGGGTGGGTGTGGCTAACACGGGGCGTGGCCTGCTGAGTGGGCGTAGCCTGCTGAGTGGGTGTGGCCAGCTCGACATCGCTCGTGTCAGGGGTGCCTGTGCAGGACTGGGAAGGGCTGGGGCGGATCCGAGGCAGGAGGGGGGGACTGGGGCGAGCGCTGGACATGGTCCACTGGAGGAGCCTCACCGTCTCTCCAGGGCTGTGGAGTCGGTAGATAAATGTTCCGACTCCGACTCCTCAGTTTTTTGTACTTACTCCGACTCCGACTCCCCGACTCCGACTCCTCTGTATTAATATGCAAATGTATTTTATACATTCCATGCACATGAAAAGCATGCTTCTTCACGGTCACTTAACGTGTTCGTTTTGCGGTTCCGTGAGGCACTGCATGCACTGGTCTTTATTCTTACAGTAGAGAAGTCATTAATTATAACTTTTTGTGAATTGGGACATTTAAACTTGCTTTTTTTTTTAATTCCAATCTAAATTTAGTAGGAGTCGGAGTCGGTGCATTGCTTGCCGACTCCGACTCCGACTCCAGGTACCCAAAATTTACTCCGACTCCTCGACTCCGACTCCGACTCCACAGCCCTGCGTCCCTCTCAGGCCATGTGGGGGGGGGCCCTGGACGGTGGCACGGGGTGCCCAGCCCTCGAGTTCAGGGACCCCGCCGCCCAGCCTAAGCTAGCCCCACTTCCCCAAGGGGGGCGCTCCACTGCGCTTACTTCCTCCTCGAGGCTGCAGCTGCTGTGCTCCCTCTCCTTGGCCAAGTTGCTCACGGTGTAGCGGGAGGGCAAAATGTGTGGGTCAGAGGGAAGCCCACTCCATGTGAGGAGACCCGGCTTTGTAACCAAAGCAACCTCAGCGGTAGGATGGGAGACCACCAGGAGAGGTCAGGAGGAGAGGACAAGGGGATAGTGAAAGGGCAGCCGGGCTGCTCAGGGCCAAGTGCTATGGCAGGACTTCCCTCAGACCCCCCCTCCTTCTCATTATAATCTTCCTTCCTTCCTTCCTTCCTTCCTTCCTTGCTTCCTTCCTTCCTTGCTTCCTTCCTTCCTTCCTTGCTTCCTTCCTTGCTTCCTTCCTTCCTTCCTTCCTTGCTTCCTTCCTTCCTTCCTTCCTTCCTTGCTT